>NC_061111.1:77295866-77379009 GCF_002878395.1 Capsicum annuum
GGGTGGCTCTATAGTGAGATTGCATTATCTTGCGGCCTTTCAATTGATTGGAGAAATATCAAAACAAAATTGGGGTTAGAACACCCGAGATATCAAAGCTTCCAAAACCCCTTCTACTACCTCTGTGGTGGCTAATGAACAAAGAAAACGAGAAAAAGAAAAGGAGGAGAACATGGCCAAAATGATGACCCAACTTAAGCTCTTGATGAAGCATGTTATGGATGCACCCGCGAAAGAGGTAAATTCCATAGCATTGAAATCTTATAAAGATGATGTAGAGGCAAATAAGTTAGATGAATAAATCTGATACTTGGCAAACTACTTGAGGGGTTCCCACCCGACCTATTAAAGGCAAGGTGGGAAACAAGATTGGAGAGATCGTCAACATGATTATGACCGTTATGTCCCTCCTCATGATTAAGCTAAATCCAAGGAATCTAGTGTCATTTACCCTAAAAGAGTAGAAGGCATAGACAAGATGGTCCGTGAGTTGAAGGGTGATTTCTCCTAACTCTCTCAAATAGTGGTGTCTCACTCCGCCTCTATCAAGCAATTGGAGACGTAAGTGGGGCAAATATCTATCTAATTAAATGCTATACCTAGAGGTGGACTTCTGAGTGACACAATTGCTAACCTAAAGAACGACACTCAAGTCTTAGCAATTATCACAAGGAGTGGAAAATCACTTGAGGACCTTTTAGAGGAAACATGAGTAAGAATATGCCCAAGGCCAAAGAAAAGATGGTGACGCCTCAAAGAAGTGAGGCAAATTATGAAAAAGAGATCAATGAAAGCGATGAGGAGGTGGTTGAAGTTGAAAGGCCACAAGTTAAAGCAAGACCAACCATCCAAGTTTCTCACCCATTTCCCCAATATTTGTATAAGAAAAAGGAAAATGACTAATTAAGGAAGTTCATGGCCAAACTTAGCAACCTATTGATAAACATCCCATTGCTTGAAGTTATCCAAGAAATCTCAGGATTCACTAAGTTGATGAAAAAGTTGACGTCAGAGAAGAAACTTTTTGAAGGTTAATTGAGGTCACTCATGGGTGTAGCGCTATCATGGATAGCAAGGTTGCGGAAAAATATATGACCCTGGAGCATTCATTATTCCTTGCACAATTTGGATGCATGAATTTGCAAAAGCTCTATGTGACTTTGGTGCGAGCATCAACTTAATGCCTTTTGTCATATATAAGAAACTTGGTTTGGATACCCCGATGCCAACCTCTATACGGCTTTTGATGGCAGACTGATCTATAAAAAGGTCTGTGGGTATATTGTTTGATGTCCTTGTAAAAGTGGACAAGTTTATTTCCCGACAGATTTTGTGGTATTGGATTGTGAAATGGAACAAGAGGTGCCTATCATTCTTGGTCATCCTTTCTTGTCCACCGAGAGAATGATTATTGATCTAGAGCTGGGGGAGATAAAATTTAGAATGCAAGAGGATGAGGTCTCTTTCTAAATTTGCAAGTCAAAGAAGCAAACCGTGGAGTTGCAAGTAGTATCTATGGTGGATGTTGAAAATATGAAAATGAATGAGGAGGGGTTCAAAGACCCACCTTGACAATGAAGAAAGGAAGACGTAGTGCCACAATGATAATTCAGGCGCTAGGTGGGAGGCAACCCACAAATGCCATGAGAGTGGCTCGTATCCTTTTTTGTTATGTTTTTGTAGGGTAGATATAATCTTTTGCATATGAATAACCCATGCATTTGTGGCACTATGGAGTGTATTGAATAGTTGAATAGGGGAGAATGTGTCAAAATTGAGTAAAATGCTGAACAAGGGAAAATAGAAGAGCAGAATTGCTCTCAGTTACGTCGATTGCAGTTATGTAGGTGTCCACAATTGCAGTCCCTTGACCGCGGTCACGGCCACTTCTACCATTTAATCCCTAGTTTAACAACATCCTTGCATTTCTTTGCATCATAAATCTGGTAGGTGACATGAATCCATGCCTTTACTTTCAAAAATAAGCCATAGAATGCATGATTAAGAAGAGCCTAAAACTTTGATTGTTATGCTTTCCATGTTATCATACTTGGTATTGGTATGATGTTGGCTGTTTAATTAATGTGTACACATAAGTGGGTAAATCATGCGTACCCAATGATGTGTGAAATAGGTAGATAAATGAGATATGCATACCAAGTATTAGATAAAATACTCAAATAAACTTTCAATATTAATATTTGCTTTCTAAAGGGAACATTCAAACAATTGTTAGCATTGTTCCAATGATCTTTATATGCATCCATATTGTAGAACATACTAGTAGCTTAAATTTAGAAGAAACCTGAACATGCAGAGCTGAGATGGAACCCCTCAAGTAGCGCGACCGCGGTCATAGATCGTAATTATGGTAAATGCAAATGTGGTCCTGACTCACAATTGTGTTACCTGAGGACAGTTTCCTGCCATGCCATAAATCCTGCATTTTAAATTTTTAGTCAAGCAATACCAAGCACCTAGTCTAATGAACTCTAGTGATCTTTATAGCACAGTTTGCATGATTAAAATATCATAAAAATGTATAATATGTGCTTAGTTCTTTCAGGACAACATCATGGATAAGTATGATCACATCCGATTCATGGCACCCGAGTGCCATACTCATTACTAAATGGATCTTCCAAGGAGAAAGCTTCTTCTGGAGAGAGGAATTTGCTTGGAAAATATTTTGGAGAAACTATCGGCACTTCATGATAAACTTGAAGACATTGGGTGATTATGTTTCACCCCGAATCTTTGCATTTCAAAAGAGCAATGGGTCCGTGAATTTTATACAAACATAGGTGAAGTCTCTTCTTTGGATCCACTTAATGTGACTGCTAAGATTCACGGAAAGCCGGTGAAAGTCAGGGCTAAGCAAATCAATGATGTTTATGGGCTCAAGGATACTGACATGAGTGAATTCAAAACAAAGGGGTGTAAATCAGGGAGTTGGTTAGCACAGCAACTATGCCCCAAAAAGGAAGTCTCATGGACCAATACTAAAAGAAATATTTCTATAAACGACTTTACTTTCGAGGATCGGATATGGTTGCACATCATTTATAGCCGAGTTTCTCCTTGCTCCCACATAATAGCAGTCTCTAAATTGCGTGCAAGGATGGTTGCATTTATTCTAGACAGCATCCCACTAGTGTTGGTCAACTCATTGTTAATGAGATAGATGATTTTAAGGACCAAGGTGGTACACATCTATTCTTCCCCTCCATGATTATATATCTTTGTAAAAGAGCGGGGTTGGAAGAGTATGTTTGTGATACATGGGTGCACCTTAATGCCCCTATTTACCCTTTGAGGATTAGAGGTGAGGGCGCTCCCAGCAAAAGCAATAAAAAAAATCGAATTGGAAAATCCGGCATGCAGTGAGCCTGAGTCTCATAGGCCAACCACCACGAGACCCCTTGAGGAGATCAGAGTAAATATTCCAACCATCAAAGAGCTTGTATGTAGTTTTCCCCAAGGATTGGAAGAGCCTTCTACTGCTCATCATTCTTATGTATCATGTAACAATTATGAGAAGTGCAAGAAGGACAAAAAGAAGCAAGAATCTACCATTGATAAGCTTGAAAAGGTCTACTCCTCTTTAGTGGAGTCACATCGAGACCTCTGGATTGTTCATGAAAAAATGGTTACAAGGGAGAGAAGGGGATGAATTCTATATCAGGATATTGAAGGGCCTATGGATGGTTATAAGGCCCTGAGATAAACTTCCTTATTCTTGGGTAGACAATGACAATAAGTTCCCAACCGAGTGGTCCAATCTCGAGGAAGAGGGTGGTGATGCAAAGTCCAATAGTGATAGCAGCCCTTGATGTGGTTTCAAGGAGCACCCTTATCTCTTTTACGCTTGATTATTTATATAGTGGGGACACTGCTATCTTTTCAGTTATGGGTGTCTCCTTATTATTATTTATTTAATTTGGGCATGTATTATTGATATTTCTGCATACTTTTCTGCTCTTTTGGATAATTCTTATCTTTATTTTTATTTGGGTTGTAATAATCGGGCACTTTGATGATGCCCACACTTGCATGGATTAGCTATTTTGTTCTGGGTTTGTTACTTTATTTTATTTTTGCTGTGATTGGGTTTTCTAACCATGCATACAGGGGAATTCTGAGTACTCGTGGCACCTAGGCCATAGAATTTAAGAAAAGTCTGAGTACTTGTGGCATTGATATACTGTGATTGCATTATTATCCATTGGTGAAGTTTGAGCAATCATATGGTAGGTCGCCCTTACTATGATTTTCAATATGAGACGATAGCTTGGGTGGTTGCCAGGATTAGTAAATTATGTGTAGTCCGAATACAAAAGCAAACAATCCCCTCTGTTGGAAATTTTTGCAAAATTCAAAGGCATGGACATGAGCAACTTTGTGATAAAATCTTTACCTCTTTCTATGACTCTGAAAGTTGACTTTAGAAAAATAGTGAATACTCCATCTTTGTCTCGAGCGGGTAGAATAATTGAACCCCTTGACAACATTTGTATGCCATGTGTGTGAGGTTAATTGTCTTCATCTCATGTGTACTTGTACCATCTAGAACTTGCCCCATTAGTCTTTCAAAGCTATATTTTGATGGTGCTTGGTTGGTAAAATGATCATAGGCCATCTTGTGAATTTGAAAGCCTACTCTAGCCTAAAAATCCTACCCATGCATAATTATCCTTAGTACCCACTATGAGCCTTTGGACCTTTCTTTGGCAAACTTATTACAACCCGCGTCCATCCTTTTTATCTCTCTTATGAACCAAACCCTCTTTGAATATAGTAAATTGAGGATAAAAGCCTAAGTTGGGAGTGGTAAAGGTTTATGGAAGAAAGTGTAAGGCTACAAAGTTGTTAGTGAAATGCCTCATGAGCTTGAACTGCAAAAATAAATAAATAGAAAATGAATGAGTCCATCAAAGGAATGAAGTACGCATAAGTTGCAAGAAAAAGAAATGAAAGAAAAGTGGTGCACAAAGGAAGCTATTAGTAGGCGGGGGAAAAGAAAGAAATTAAATAAGAGTGGTCCTTAGCCAAAAAGGAGGATTGAAAAAGTGTGATGTGAATGTTCGAGGAGGGGTGTAGCCATGTTATTCCCAAATTATATCCTACCCAAACCCTAAACAAAAATTCCTTTGTGATTCCCAACCAAGTGTGGTCATTGTAGTGGTGATTGAAAATAGGGACAAGCCGATGGTGTGGTACTTATTAACATGGAGAATTTCTTGACAGAAAGTGTGCTTGTACTTAAAATTCCTTATTACATGCTTGGTAACTGGTTGTGAATTTTTCCTTTCTTGTGAAGGGGCATGTCAACTAGTTGGGGTGAGTGATTTTATTATCTTCCGCACAATGAGATAATCAGAAGTATTGCATAATTGAAGTCAACATATGAGTTATTTCTAGAGTGTTAGTGGTTGTTACATGGTTGCTCCCCTAAGTCTATTACATCCTTCGTTATTTCATCTTATGGTGAAGGGAGTCGTTAAAAGCTTATTTACCTATGTGTGAAAAGATTTGGGTGCTAGAAATCAAGTTTGAGTCATCATGATCATTGTGTGATAGAATGAGGGCATACATATGAGTTGTCTCATAATAAGGGGTAGTGTTGCTTGAGGAAAAGCAAGCTCTTAAGTTGGGGGTGTTAATGAAGGGTGATTTTTCCACTCATTCTCACTAAACATTTGTGCACATTACCTTGTTTTAAATAAATGAATGATACATATTGGTGATAAAATGCACTAATATCCACTCTTTGCAGGCATAGCGTTGAGGAGATCGAAAGATGTAGATTGGGGCTAAAAATTATAAAAAGGGAGCAAACAAGAGTGCAGATAAAGACCTGGACTACATCACCTCCGTTACCATGATCGTGGTCCTCAATCCACGGTCGCGGTCAGTTAAGATGGTCAACACAATGCGGCCGCGGCACACAACCACAATCCTGTGGCCGCGGTCGCGGACAATCTTGGACGATCGCGGTTCAGTAGGAATATGCCTAGGGGAAGATCTGTAAAAGTACTTAAAAGGATCCCAAACCTTTCTTGAAAGCTTGAAACCCTAATTGGGCAAGTGTGTAACTAATTTTGGAGGCTTGATTTCTTAGCATTTTTGTGAAGAATGAATGCTTTGGATAATCCTTATGGTATATCTCTTTTTACTTTCTTCATGAGTAGCTAAGTAATTTAGTCTTGAGATTATGTTGAACTATAGTGTAATTTGTGTGTGGGTATTGTTATGTTTGCATGATTTTTAGTTGTAAAGTAAAGATTTTACCATTGCTTGAGCTTATGATCCGGAATTTGATGGATGACAGCCCCAAATATCCAAATGGGTTTTATGGGTGAAAATCCAAAACTCTAGAAACCCTTTATCATCCTCGTAAGAGGGATGAAGGTGAATATGAGGTAACCTATACATCTTTGAAAGAGGATTATAGGGGGACAAGGCAATGGTGGACAATTAAGCCTATGGTTTGCTCTCTTTTGCAATCTTAGAAATAAGTGTATTAGGAGTGTAAATCATGTAAAGAGCATCATCCTAGAAATAGGGATGATTGATTGAGGTTTTGGGTGATTAAAAATTTCACACTTGTTAGGTGCTCGAAAGAGCCAACTGGTGAAATCGTTGTGGTTTTACTGAAAGATTAACCACAATGACCTTCAACCTAGCCTATCCTTTAGTTAGCAACTAAATTTCATTCTAAACCATCATTAACCAACATACTTTTACCTTTAGGTAAACATAACCCAAGATTTCCCCCAACATCTTTGCTTAAAACGAAAGTGACATCTTTTGATCATTTGCTTAAAGATTATACAATAAGTTTCCAAACAATTCCCCCATTTTATTTTCCATGTCATTTTTGTTAGCATTCCGGGTAACCTCGTAGTAATTTGAACAGCCATAAAGTTTGAATTGGGTTACTTGACAATGTCTACCTCACCCCTCAATTATGGGAGTGAGTTGAGCATTATCAACCTGCTCCTCTTACCCTGCCTTTCCCCAAACTATGCTTATTTCCTTTTTTTATCCTCCACCTGTTGTATGTGGACAACCAACCACAAAATATTCATATCCTTAGTCAGCAAAGTAGTCTTACTTTTAAGGATTAAATCTCGAGATATCCCAGAAGTGAACTTTCTCATCCTCGCCCTTATATCAGCCACCAAATCTGGAGCACACCTTGACAGCTGATAAAATTTCAAGACGTACTCCTTGACAGACATTTTTCCCTAATTAAGATTCACAAACTCATCCATCTTCTCTTCCCTCATCTCCTGAGGAAAAAAGTGATCCAACAAGGCATTAGAAAAGGCTTCCCACAAAAAGAACTCCTCCATATCACCTATATCCCTATCCCACTCCTCGTACCATTGGTATGCAACATCTTTGAGCTGATAAACTACAAAATTTACCCTTTCCATGTTAGTGGCTTGCATCACTCTAAATATCTTCTCCATTTTATCCAAGAAACCCTGAGGATCCTCCTCCACCTTTACACCAGTAAAAGTAGAAGGATTCATTTAATTAAACTAGTCAACCCTTATGGCATCAGGTGTAGGGCGAACTCCAGGTGTAGGGCATACTCCATCAACATCATCCCTAGATGGGACAAAAGGATTTCCATGTGTTCCAAAAAGACTAGGCATGATCTAAAAAGTGAACAAACAAGGATTAGAGGAAATTCCAGGACTTATACTCCAAGCTTGAAAGCAGAATACCAAGAAAATAAAACACTCCTAAATGCCCTGTCGCATCTCTCTTATGAGTGTGGTGTGCTACACACCCATAAAGAGAATCGACTAGACACAACTTTGTAAACTCCTAATTGACCATAAACCTAAAGCTTTGAAACCAACTTGACACAACCCGACCCAGGGCATTATCGTAATGGGTATCCCAAGACCGATCGAGATCAGAGACACCCCGTTACCCAACCCAACCTCCAAACGCCTGCCCTGAGTTGGCTGAATTTCAAGCATATAACAAGATAGAATAACTATCCAAATTTCAGATTCTGGGATAGGTCTATTGCTGAGACCAAGTCCAACCTTCCAAACCCAATCAATACCCAAACCAAACCACAAACCATAACCATATTAGTTCCATAATAGTTTAGTATAATCCCAAAATAAAAGAGTATGGAACAGTGAGAAATTTAGTCTTTCGATATCATCCCCAATACCAATGCCAATAACAAGGCTGACACCAATGCTATCTCACCCATACCAACCCATAGTAGTTCCACAAAATCATTTAACCAAAAGAATACCAAAATCCAGTTGGAACATGCCCCCAACCATAGAAAAAACCAAAATCCATAAATGAACTAAAGTATAAAATAACATACATAAAATGGAGCCTTCTGAAATATGAAAGCACACCACTTCAATCCAGTAGTTGATCCTGAATGTACAATAGCTAAGTAGGAGGAGTAGAACAATTGGTTCCTGTATCCCGTACGGATACACCCACTGATAACGTTCAACTTACATGTCAATTTAAGTGCAAGGCAATCATCGTTAATATATTTACCCAACTTTGTAGTCAAGGTCGAATCTATGAGGAATAATATGAGTGGCAATCAAATTAATTTGAAATGATAGATACAAGTTAAATTCAATAAAATGGCACAAAAAGATGAAATAGGGGAGATAGGTTTCTACACAAATATTTTTTTTGGCTTTTCTAGTATAAATTCGAGGCTACGAATAATTAGAGTCTTAACAATAAAGGACGAATATTAGGATTATGCATTACTAAGGGAGTGATATGTGGGAGTTAGTCATCAACTTTGATTTAGCAAGTCAAATACGGGTAGGCTTGGTTATAGATTTTGATGCTATTTTTCCAACAAAACACCAAACTTTCACCTATTAATTCTTTTGAATGCCTAATAGGTGTGTTCAACAATTAGTAACTACAACCTCAATCTAGGCATCCCTATTTCTAGGATGATACCCATGGTATAGTTAACCTCACATTCACCCTTATGTCTAAGTTAGTGAAAATTTAGCAAACTACACACAATCGCCTACCATTTCTTTGGTCTCCACATCTCTCTTTCGAGGATGATATGGATTCCTAAAGTTCACCCAAAATCCTTCTTTTAAAGATGGCCTTAAACTTTCTAGATCTTGGAGCTTTCACTCATCAAACCCATCAGGGTATTTGGGGCTTTCACCCATCAAATCCCAACCAAAATAGCGTAGCAATTATAGAACCCATAAACATGAATGAACAAATAGAAGCTAATAATAACAGCCCACACACACTTAAAACTTTATTCACACATAACCCCAAGAGGGAGATTTTAGCTATACATAAGATAAATAAGCATAGATATACCCATAATCTCTATTGAATTTAATTGTTGAAAATTTAAGCGAATGCTACTTCAAACTTGGTTCTCCCACAATATCAACAATGGAAGTGAGCAAATATTCCACTTAGAAAGTCTCCAATGTATTCTTCACCCAAAATTTATACAATATTTTCTCCCAAAAAATGGAGGCTATCAACAACACTAAAATTAAACCTAAAAATTAGGAAAGATGGAATTTTTCCATGATTCTAGGGTTTGAGTAATTTTTGTCAAATTGTGATCAGCACGTGCAATTACAATTTCACCCTTGGGCTGAAATCCTCTGCTAGGACGTGATCCTGCAGGTTTGGCTGTGACCTCGCCCATGTGATTGCAGTTTACCTCCGCGACCGCGTTTGAGTGACCATCCTTGACTATCGCGACCGCATCAGCAGCTCGCAACTACGGTACCTGAGGCCTTTCTGTTTTAGGTCTTCAGCTACACTTCCTTGCTCCCTTTTTGATCATTTTGAGCTCTAATCCACATCTTTCCAACCCTTTAGCTTTGTGCCTGCAAGAAGTGGATATTAGTGTATCTAGTCGCAATTACGTCTCATTTATTTATCCATAACAAGGTAATGTGCACGAATAATGAGTGGAATTAAGTGGTAAACTCACCACTCATCAACGCCCCCAACTTAAAGTGTTTGTTTGTCCTCAAGTAACATTACCTCTTATCATGAGACACAATCATTTAAGCCTAACCTTTATGCCTTAAAGATCACAATGTCCTCGACTTTAATTGCGACTACAAATAACTCATTGCACATGGGCTAAGCTAATTTTGGTACACCCCTCCTTCTAAAATATTAAAACCACGGCTACATAGGACTTCAAAGAGCGACCCAAAAACAAAAACCAATACTCTAGAAGTGACTCCCTTTTTAGCCACAACTAACTTATACTCCCATTGCCTCATTGCCGAGAGGTGACAAGATCGCCCACCGCAACTTGTCTCACATATTGTCCTCACAAGAAAGAGAACTCCTCACATCAAGATACAAAATATGCAACAAGGAATTTTAAGTGCACAAACTCTCTCTTACACAAATAAAATCTCAATGAAACAAGTGTTATACCATAGGCTTTCCCCTATTTTCAATCGCCACTACAAAGAAAGTAAACGGTTGGAGATCTTGAAAGACTTTCCAAGCTTGTAATATAGGTTTAGGTTAGCTTAGGATATTGTTTGGGAACAACATGGCTACTCCCTTCCTTGAACATAAACATCACACTTTTCAATCTTCCTTTTTTATTATTGGCCACTCTTCTTTGTTTTCTCTCTTTTCTCATGCCTACAATTTGCTTCATTTGTTCACCACCTTACTTTATCTCTTTTTCTTGAACCTTTCATTCAATTCTAACCTTTATTAGATCCTTTCTTTTTCTAAATATTTGTTTACATCACTTAGGCACCTTGGCATTCTAGTAACACTTCGTGGCCTCAAACTTTCTTTCACCAACTTTACCATCCCCAACTTAGGCTTTTAGCCTCAAGTTGAATTTTCAAGTTCAAAGAGGGTACGGTACGGTTCAAAAAGGGGATAAAAGGTGGTTCACGACTTGTAATGAGTTTGTCAAAGAAAGGTCCAAAGGCTCAAAGTAGGCAGCTAGGGATTTCAATTATGCATAGCAAGGCTTTTTAGGCTAGAGTTGGTTCCAAAATCACAAAGGTGGCCTAAGGTCATTTCTCCAACCAAATACAATCAACATTAGCTTTGAAAGACTAACATGGCAAGTTCTAGATAACACAAGTATACATGAAACGCATGAAAAAAGTTCACCACACATGGCATGCAAAATTATCAAAGAGGTTCAATTTTCCCTCCCGTGAGAGACAAAATTGGAGTATTTAACACTATTTACAAGTCAACACAATGCGGAGTCATAAAAAAAGAAAAAAAATTGTTAAAGTCTCTCATGTCTATGCCCTTGATTTTTGAAAAACAAATTGGACAAGTGGGCTTTGTTTTGCAATAACACCATGCACAATTTGCTAAACTATGGCTACAACCAAAGCCTAAATCTCAAATCTTGGCTCAAAAATAGGCAAGCTAACCATATGGCTACTCAGACTTCGCCAATGGAGTATAAAGTGACCCCAACTTAACAAAGTATAATGCTACAGGTACTCAGGATTCCCTTTATTAATGACACTTAATGCTACGGGTACTTAGAATTCCCCTGCACCTATGTCTCAAACCTAAACATGATGTTTCACCCTTAAGAGTGTCATCACTCAATCCATCATAGGGAAAAGCTAATCGTGCATCAACAATATTAGAATAAAATTAAACCAAAAACATACTAATAATAAAAGAAAAACATAATAATCCATAAAACATGGGCACCATCAAAGTGCCTCAATAATGAAGCATCTGCCAAAACAGAATAAAAACAATATCCAACACATCAACCAAAAATAACAGTAAATATCCGAGGGCACCCCCAACCATAAAAAGCAGTGTCCTCACTGAAAGTGCAATCAAGTAAAAGTAAAAGGGTCTCCCTAAATATGCATCATGAGTTGCTCTCTCCTGTCGACTCTGCACCATCACCATCAGTATCATCAGTTGACAAATCGGCAAGGGCCTTGTGTTCACTGTCCAACCTCGGTGAAGGTGGTCACTCATTGGGTTTGAGCACCTTAAAGATGCACTTTACGCCCTTCCACAACTTTTAAAGAATTTGTCTCTCTTTTTCTCTCTCTTTACCATATTCTCATATAATTCTTTGAGGTTTCTATGTAATCCTGCCAAGGCTAAGTAGGCTCTCTCTAGACTGGTAATAGTGGCTCCCTGCTTCTTCTACTCCTCACGATATTTGTCATAATTCGATCGAGACACATATGAGTAGCAAGTATTATGGCTCTCCTGGTCCCTGAGAAACCCTGGACACTAGCTTCCTAACGTCCCTTATTTGACCTGAGAGGTCATCGAGTGGGTCAGCTGGTGAAGGTCTGCAAGAACCTGTGTCCACTTGGACTGCTTTGTCCGTGTTTGTTTTCCTTTTCTAATTTTGACCTGGGGCACCCTTACCTCTGAATTTAAGTAGGTAGATAAGGGAACCTGGCCGCATCTAAGTATCAACAGCATACTCTACTACTCCTGATCTTTTACACATCTCAGTTATAAGACAGGGAAAGGGTAGACATCTCTTTTACAATGCCATTCTAAACTCACAATCTCTCCTACATTCAGAGCAATTCCTGACAAAATATATGCCACCATCCGAGCTCGGGCATCTATGACAATAGTTAAATAAGTGCAAGGAGAAACTCTGATGCAAATGATGTTCAGCCATAGCCTTGCTTCAGCTTTGAAGTTATTCAGTAGAATATCTCTTTTGGTTATGGCCTAAGGGACAGCCTTTCTGGACATAGGACATAGGACATCAGCCATCAAGGACCCTGGCTCACATCCCTTAGCATGAAATTGCCCTATGCTAGCATTTGGAGTCCATACATGGTATTGAACTGCTCAGCTCCAAAGTTCACCAGCTTACCTCGAATTGTCATTATTGGGTTTGTGAGTGCAACTATGTTAAGATTTGCGTAGAACTCATGCACCAACTGTTCATTTGTATAGCATGATTTTGGGGTAAAACACATCCATCGGATAGTAGTGAGCCTGGCATGGAATTCTGGTAACTTCTCCTCTACTTTATCTAAGTTTACACCTTTTTTAGGGAGTAGCTTCGTCCTGCGATAATCGTCGTAGTAGGAGTGCTGGCATTGAGAGGCCATGAATCGGGTAGTGTCAAAAATTCCCATTGTTGAATCTGAGAACCTGTAAGTAATGCAGCTTATGCCAACGTTAGCATTATTACACAAAAATCTGCTAGAACAAACGTATAAGTTCATGTGGTGGTGTTAAAGAAGGTTTCGGGGGTAGCTAACGATTGGAAGAAATTTTTTTGTAGGCCAGAACCAACCCTCAGGTATGGCGATCATGGGGCTTTGACCGCGACACCACAATCGCGGTCATCGGGACCGCGATCGCAGTACCTGAGACTGAGTTGATAGTTTCTGCACAGTACTGCAAAATGCAGTTTTATCCTCCAATCTCCTATTTTGACTAGGCATAACAGCATTCTAAACTTTTATTAAAGCCCAGAATGTGTGATTACAGCCCCTAAAATCAAAAGAATTAGAATTGGATTTTTTGGGGCCTTAAAATCAAACACATTTTGAACACGATTTTATCAACCATTTAAAGTGAAATTTATAGGTACTCAAAACTTCCCCGTTATTGTGTACACCAATTACAATAGCCAACCACAGTAATTATGAAAATTAAGCATGTTATCTAGCTGTGAAAATACCACTTTAGGCTTTTTTTTTCTATGCCACAAGTTCTAAACATGCAATTTCATAAGAAAACCAAAGGAAGTTCGACAACTTACCGATTGAAAGAATGCGAACTAGTAAAATTATGCTTGGATATGCTATAGAATGCCCAAAAATCATAGAGGATTTTGAGGGAAAATAAGAAAGGATCGTGGGGTGAAATGGGAAAATAGATGGTCTTTTTAAACTGATTAGACCACGATTGTGGTCATAGTACCACGATCATGGTCATTTGGCCTCTGTGATTGCGGGGACATGGACCGTGGTTGTAGTAACTGAGTCCAAAATCGGGTCTCCTGCATGCCTTACTTAGTCCATTTGCCAGTTTCACACATTCATGTACAAATTCAACCAAAATGCCTCTAAGCACCAATATTTTATGGACCATGTATGCACAGAAACAAGAATAAAAATCAATTCTACTCTATCTTGCAATAAAGAAAAAGGATATGTGCCACTTTTCATGGCATGATGGGTTGTCTCCCATCGAGTGCTTAGTTTAACATCGTAGCACGACACTTTCACTCCTTTATTTTATGTCTCCACTTAGAGTATTTAAATCTTCATCCAAGATTTTGGTCGATATGCAATGACCGACAAAGGGACAGAAAATTCAAATCTTCCATGAGGCAACTTGGAAGAGGTGGTAAATGGCAAGCAAGCTTCGATCTCGCCATTTTTAAGACTTGAACCTTTTACCCGACTTCATATCTACATTCCAGATTGATTCTGTAAGTAAAAGAGTGATCATCAATAGGCCATTCTTTGTACACTGGAAATTGAGCATCTTGGCCTTTGATGGATGGGGCTCTATGTACTCTTTTGGAATGGGAAACTCCAAAATACAAGAGTCTAACTCCACCTCCCCACAATTCTCCATTTGGTCAAAAATATGGATCCCCATCACATCCTTTATGCCTAATGTTGAAAAGTGGGTTGAACAAGGTCCAACACCTAATTTTGGGTTAACTTCCTCTAAATCATTGTCACCCCAAAATGAGCTAGAGTTATCATAAGAGGTTTGCTTTGATTTTTTGCTACCAAGATCATCATCATAGCTTAGTTTCTCTTTTTGACCTATCTCATCTTGGGGAATGGGCGTGGTAATGATAGTTCAAAGTTTTTCTTCTTTGATCATTTCCCCCATCTTGACATTTTTTCATCCTAATGCCTCTTGTTGTATAGGTTGTATATTCTCTCCTATTGCATCCTCTGGATCCAAAATAGTTTGAAGCATTGCTCCAAGACTAGTGGATCCAGAATATTGCTCTTGCTCCACTTCATTAGAAGAACTATCAAATTGATACGAAGGACTAGCAACTCGATTAGTATAATAAGGGGAGGGGGCACGTGGACAATTACTCCAATGTCCATCTCGACCACTACATAAAGAGCACCTATACTCCCTATAGGAGCGAGATGGTGAATCCATCTCTCTCCAAGGAGCATAGTTGTAATCTCTTATGAAATATGGTTTGTCATAATATAGACATGGATCGTTAAGATAGGACTTCCAACTACCAACATCATATTTACCAGAAAATGCCATAGAGAAAATAAAAAAATAAAATTAAAACAAAATGAAATAAAAAGCTACCTACAAAAGAAAATCACAAACAAATATTTAAAAGCTTGAATTCAAGCAAGTAACTAAAATTCCAAACTAATTTAATACACCAAATTGTTCCCCGGCAAGCTTGAATTGAGCAAGTAACTAAAATTCTAAACTAATTTAATACGCCAAATTGTTCTGCAGCAACGGCGCCATTTTTGAAAATGCTCAACTTACATGTCAATTTAAGTGCAAGGCGATCATCGTAAATATATTTACCCAACTTTTGAGTCGGGGTCGAATCCACGAGGAACAATGTGAGTGGCGATCAAATTAATTTGAAATGATAGATACAAGTTAAATTCAAACAAATGGCACAAAAAGATGAAATGGGGGAGATAGGTTTCTACACTAATTTTTTTGGGGGTTTTCTAGTATTATTCGGGGCTACGAATAATTAGAGTTTTAACAATTATGCAAGGATCTTGGGATTATGCATTACTAAGGGAGTGACATGTGGAAGTTAGTCATCAACATCTATTTACCAAGTCAAATACGGGTAGGCTTGGTTATAGATTTTGATGCTAGTCTTTCAACAAAACACCAAACTTTTACCCATTGATTCTTTCGAATACCTAATAGGTGTGTTCAACAATTAGTAACCACAACCTCAATCTAGGCATCCCTATTTCTAGGATGATACCCATGGCATAGTTAATCTCACACTCACCTTTATGTCAAAGATAGTGAAAATTTAGCAAACTACACACATGATTGCCTACCATTGCTTTGGTCTCCACATCCTTCTTTCGAAAATGATGTAGATTTCTAAAGTTCACCAAAAACCCTTCTTTCGAAGATAGACTTGAACTTTCAAGAGCTTGGAGCTTTCACTCATCAAACTTATGTGGGTATTTGGGGCTTTCACCCATCAAATCCCAACCAAAATAGCATAGCAATTATAGAACCCATAAACATGAATTATCAAGATGCTAACATAACAGCCCACACACTTAAACCCATATTCACACATAACCCCAAGAGGGAGATTTAGCTACACATAAGATAAATAAGCATAGATATACCCATAATCTTCATTGAATTTAATTTTTGAAGATTTAACCAAATGCTACCTCAAACTTTGTTCTCCCACAATATCAATAATGAAAGTGAGCAAATCTTCCACTTAGAAAGTCTCCAATGTATTCTTCACCCAAAATTTATACAATATTTTCTTGTCCCAAAAAATAGAGGCTATCAACTACACTAAAATTAAACCTAAAAATTGGGGAAGACTGAAATTTTCCATGATGCTAGGGTTTGAGTCATTTTTGTCAAATTGGGACCATCACGTGTAATTATAGTTTTGCCCTTGGGCTGAATCCTCTGATAGACCGCAATCGCGTAGGTCTTACTGTGACCGCGGCAACGCAATTGTAGTTTACCTCTGCGACCGCATTTGTGTGACAACCTTGACTGTCGCAACCACTGTCAGTAGCTCGCGACCGCGGTACCTGAGGCCCTTCTATTTCAGGATTTCAGCTGCATTTCCTTGCTCCCTTTTTGATTATTTGATCTCCAATCCACATCATTCCAACCCTTTAGCTTTATTCCTGAAAAAAATGGATATTAGTGCATCTAATCGCTATAACGTTTCATTTATTCATCCATAACAAAGTAATGTGCACGAATAATGAGTGCAATTGAGTGGTAAACTCACCACTCATCACCCACCCAAAGATGGGTTAGCAGGTGAACGCTAGCATGAACTCAGGATTAGGATAAAATAATTCCAAATAGAAAAACCAAGTAAACCAACACAAACTATACTTATATATATAACCATGCCGGGAAAGGCAATCGGGTTTAGCATGCATTTAAAACCATTAACCTGGGTATGTGAAGCTTAACCGTCTTAACCATCCACGGGCTATATGGGTCCAATGTAACCCCTTGAACGAGCTCTGATGCGTTTAGTCACACGAACCGAAAATACCATAAGAGTAAGGGATTCCCAAGTACGCTCACCCTCCATGATACATACGTATAATGTACTTAGAGGATTCTCGCATACCTCATAGTATCATAAAAGGGTCGCAATGCCCTACCCCTCATGTCAGCAAATATGAATTTCTATTATTTGTTCATTGAACTCCCACTTCACGGTTAGCTATCGCACCCCGCCATTATTTCCCAATTAAAAACATTTTCAACTAACTAATCCAATACTTCATTTATTAGTTACAAGGGCTATGAGTAGTGGTATCATTATACCAATTATAACTTCCAAGTATTGTCCTTAGCCAAACCTTTTTAAGGTAAAGGGATTCCTGTGTACCCATTTACCAAGTTAACGTGGCGTAGTCCCATGTACCCCATAAGTGTTCCATTATTAAGCTGCCTGGGGGAGTCCCACATACCCCACAAGTTGTTCATTAACATGTTTACTTAGGTATTCTATTGTACCCCACAAGGAGTGCAATTAACCATAACCGTGACCACCAAACCATTTCATTTAAGTCGTTCCAAACCATTTAGCCATTTAGGGTTCCATTACGAAGTTTAAACCATTCAATACTTCCATTAAAATACAACAATGTAGTGAAAGCATTCTCATAGGCATTTTATTTTAGCAAACATATTCGGGGCATAGTATTTCCAAAACCAAAGCCAATTATCAAATAACCATTCCCATGAAACCAATTATCCAAAACCACCATTAAAGCATATAAAATCATAACTAAAACAAGGGAAAACCATAACCAAGCATTTATAAAAAAAAACAAATTATATTTGAAAATCCAAAACCATACACTAATCAAACCATGGAAACATTATATAAAACCATGCCTTTAGTTGGCACTAACAATGAGGGAAGAGAACATGCCTTAAACCAAGAAGATGATGGAGAAAAATCACCAACGGAAGCCCCAGATTAATCCGTAAGATAAAATCCTAGCCTTCTTTTACCCAAAAGCTTTAGAGAGAATTGTAGAGTGTTAAGAGAAGTTTCTAAGTACTAATAACCTCCCAATAGAAATATAAGTTGTGGGGCCTTATTAGGTTAAGTAGGGAAATATCCAGATTTCCCTCACTTAAACTCCTAGAAATCCCTTCAGTTGGGTACAACTATCCATACCAGCCGTACCCTCCAATACGAGTGGTACCCACCACTCGTAACCAAGGCCATCTCCTTTGGACCCAACACAGTCCAAGGTACAACTTACCCCAAACCATGTCGTATCCAAGTATAAGACTAGTACCCATGATCCATGCCCCTGGCAGAATAGAATCCAAAGAGGATTGAACATGACCACCATACGAGACCGTAGTGCAACTCGTACCCTTGCTTATAGATCATAGTGAGAAACTCGTATTCAGATCCAACTTAAGTTACCAAGTCTAAGACTAAGTGAAGTAACCAATCAATTTATACCCACCGATACGGCACATACCACCCAAGCGTACCCATTCCAGAAACTAAATCCAATCCACCAACCAATACTAGTCAGCATACGACTGAACCATACCACTTATATCCCAGTGTACAAGTCATTTTCCCTAGTCGTATCTTGTCCAGAGACCAGAAATCCAAGAAATTTTCCAAGGGATAGGAACCCAGGGTGTTTTAGTAATGAAATCTATATTTACCACTTCCTTCTTCCAAGTAGAGATACTGAATTCCTGAAGTGTACCACTAGGCCTATGGTGCTCAACTTTAATATGCTAATAATTAGAACACTTAGCCATGAATTCCAGCTATATCCTTCTTACTACCATTCCTCCAATAGATTTTCTGAAAGTCACGGTACATCATAGTGGCCCCTGGGTGAATGGAATTTCAAGAATTGTAAGCCTTTACTAGCATCTGTTGTCTAAAATCATCAATGTCTAGAGCACATAACCTATTCTAATAGCGAAGAATGCCATATCCCCCTTAGGTGGAAACCTAAACTTTCTAAAACTGCCTCCTTCATCTTAAGAAAAATAGGATGTCTATCTTTCTTTGCCTTCACCTCAGCAATCAACAAAAATTTTGAACTATTTTGAACCCATATATTACCTTTCGCCAAATCGACCAACCAAACTCCCAACATAGCAAGCTGATGAATTTCGTGAAATAATTCTTTTTTTTCATCCTCAACATGATCAAACACCCCACAGATAGACTGCTACGGGCATTAGCCACCGCATTGGCCTTACCCGGGTGATACAAGGCCCTTACATCATAATCTTTAAATAGCTCCAACCATCTTCTCTATCAAAAATTTAGATCTTTTTGGGTGAACACATATTGTAAACTCTTTTGATCAGTAAACACATCGACATAGACCCCATAAATGTAATACTTATAAATCTTTAAGGCAAAAACAACCATTACTAACTCGAGATCATAAGTCGAATAATTCTTCTCATGGGGTTTGACCTGTCTAGAGGCATAGTCTATAACCTTACCACGTACATCAACACATAACCCAAGACAACTCTTGAAGTATTATAATAAACTACAAAACCATTTGAACCCTCTGGTGGAGTCAAAATTAAGGCAGAAATGAGACGAGTCTTCAACTACTAAAAACTCTTCTCGAAAGAGTTGAACCAAAAAAATTTTACTTTTTTTTGAGTCAGTGTGGACATAGGAGAGGAAATAGAGGAAAATCCTTTAATAAACCATCTATAGTAACTGACTAAACCCAAGAAATACTTGATAACTGATAGAGAGAGAGGGGTCCTGGCTAGTTCCTTATTGCTTTGGTCTTTCGAGGATCAACCTGTAAAATAATATGACCAAGGAAAGTTATTTATTTCAACTAAAATTCACACTTGCTGAATTTAGTGAACAACTAATGATTCTTGAGTGCCTGCTGAACAACTCTCACATGGTATGCATTCTCACCTTCATTATGAGAATAGATGAGTATGTCATCTATGAAGACTAGGATGAACATGTCCATGAACTGCTTGAACATGCTGTTTGTCAAGTCCATAAAGGTTGCAGGAACATTCGTTAGTTCAAAATACATAACTACAAGTTCAAAGTGACCATACTGAGTTCCAAAAACTGTCTTTAGAATGTCACACATCCTGACTCTAAGCTGATGATAGCCAGATCTGAGGCCTATTTTAGAGAAACAAGTTGCACCCTTAAGTTAGTCGATCAAGTCAACAATCCTTGGAATAGGATACTTATTCTTAATTGTGACCTTATTTAACTGACAGTAGTCGATGCACATTCTAATAGAACTGTCTTTCTTGTGCATGAATAGAATTGGAGCACCCCATAGAAAGATGCTAGGTCTGATGAAACCCTTATCTAAGAGATACTTCAATTGTTCTTTCAATTTCTTAAGCTTCGTCGGTGTCATTCTATAAGGAAGAATTGAAATAGGCTAGGTATCTGGAAGGAGATCTATTCCAAAGTTGATTTTCCACTCGAGAGGAACCCTGGGAAGATCTTTAGGAAATATATCTAGAAATTCAATTACAGCTGGGATTGAATCAAGACTCAAGATTTCAGAACTTGAGTCCTTTACTCAAGCAAGATGATAGATGCACCCTATGAAAATTATTTTCCTCACCTTAAGAAAAGAGATAAGTGGACCTATAGGTACTGAGGTACAACCCTTTCATTCTAAGATTGGCTCATTTAAAAAGCAAAACTGAACTATTCTGCTTCTACAAACAACTGAAGCATAGCAAGAATAAAGTCAATCCATACCAAGAATGACATCAAAATCGATCGTATCTAGTTCCATAAAATTAACTAAGGTAACTTTCTGGGATATTGAGATAGGAAGTTTCTATATACCCAATTGGCTATGATACAACTACCAACTGTAGTAGATACTAAAAAGGGTTCTACAAGAATTTTAGTATTGATGCCAAAATCTATGGCTATATAAGGAGTAACGAAGTAAAGCATGGCTCAGAGATCTAGTAATGTATATACATGAAGAAGAAAGACTTGTAACGTACCAGTAACCATATCAGGGGAACTAACCTGATCTTGATAGGTTTGAAGGGCATAACATCGATTCTACCGCTGGCCACTGGCTGTACTAGAAGTAGCACCTTGCTAAGTTGGGTGACCTATTGACTGATGAGGAGTTAGCCTGACCTTGATGACAAAGATCCTTACCTCTCGATGCAACCATTGGGCAATCCCTTTTTCTGTGACCTGTCTGTCCACATCCAAAACAAGCATCACTACCAGCAATGCACTTTTCTTTATAGTTTCTACCATATCTTTTGTAGACTAGATTAGTGCAACTACTATTCATACTACCCTAAGACTTAGAGCCTGGTGCACTATCATGAGTATCCTATCAGAACTTAGGTACTGGAGCACTGGAAGAAGATGGGGTTGGGGCTGAATACTTTTGGCAAAACTAAGAATAATTCTCACCATCTGACCTCTGCTGTGAGATATTGAAACTACCTAATCTGCCATCTTATTTTCCTTTTTTTTCTCTTTGAGCTTCTCTTCCTCAATTTACTGAGCATGAACCATCAATATATAGAGGTCCATCTCCTTAATCAAAATACCCATTCTACACTTCTTGACAACATCCTCTAAAACACCAGATACAAACTAACTCATTTAAGCCCTAGATCAGCCATCGTGTTAGAGCATACCTCGCCAACTAAGTAAACTTGAGTGAATACTCCCTCATACTCATGCTACCTTACTTCAAGTTGATGAACTCTTGCACCTTGGACTCCCTCAACTCGAGTGGGAAGAATTTGTCCAGAAAAGCAGTAGCAAACTCATCCCACTCTATAGGCTCTATATCCACACCTCTCTCTTTCTTTTACTACTTAAACTAAGTATAATCCACTCCTTGAAATTCATAAGTATATAAATTACCACTGTTACTCAAAGTAACACCCATGATATCAGTCACCTTCTACACACAATCTAAAACCTCTTGTAGATCCTACTCAGACTTGGATCCAGTAAACACCAAGGAATTAATCCAAGTGAAGTCTCGGATACTAGTTGTTATATTATTCATTGGTAACAGCCTGCTGGTTATTTTGGGTAGCCATGGATTGGTCTAAGGCTGTGAAAACAGCTCTAACTTTAGCATGGGAGAACTGCTCAATTAGAGGGTCTTCTTGAACTAGAAGTGGTCCTGGCTAATCCCCATTCTTCCTTTTGTTGGCCCTTCTAGTAGGCATTTTTAATAAGCGAATAGAGGATGAGTTATAAGAAGAAGTTAAATAGAGTTTATGCACCATCTCACAACAGCTAACAATGAAAGAAAAGAGTATTTCTTAAAATATCTAATGTCCTCTCACCCATAAGTGTGGTGCACTTCACACCCATGAACAAACACTTTAAACCTTGTGATCTAATACCAATTTCGTCACGAACTGAGACTATCCTCTAGTTATAACCTGGTGCTTAGAGACATAAGAGACCCTAAGCAAAATCATTGTCTGGTATCTGTTGTGAGCACTAAAGAAAATAACAAAATACTACGTAAAAGCTAATTGAAAAAACTAATTAAAAGTAAAACTAAAAATAATACCAACTATGTCTAAATATCTGATAAAATAGAAAATATGTCTGATTATTTGAATGCCTCTAAAACATGAGAAGTATATGGGACAAGCCCCCAACTAACTCTAACTGACTAAAATAAAATAAGGTACTAAAAATAACAACTGATCACCAGTCCTTGAAGGATAAGCACTCACCACAATTGTTGCAGAGTGGCACAGGGACGGATTAGGTGCAATCTGGAAACTAAGCATTCGAACCTATATTAAGATACTATAGTGTAAAAGAAAGTATACGATCAGTACTTTGAATGTACTGAGTATGTTAGATAAGAAAACTAAATAGTATAACTGAGCATGAATACATGAATAGGTAAACTGAATGCAAGACAAAGTATAACATGTGTTGTATAAACTGGATAGATGGACAACTGAATACGAGGGTCATGTATGTCTGAGATGAAACATAAGAGTTGTCCCTATTCACGTTTTGAACTACAAGGTTGATATTTTATTACAAGTTAGTCAGACCATGATTTTATTACTATATTTAAGTTTAGGTAGAAGCCTTGTCAGTATAGTACCATGTTATGTTAAACCATGAATAACACCAATATCCTTCAATTGGGAGTAGGATTTGGCACCGAGACAAAAGTGGGTTCAGTACATCGTACCCAAAAACTACATGCCCTCGTAGGATTTAGGGACTCGCCAAAGAGTGTTTCCCCTTACCCAATATGGGCTCAGTTTTGTGATCACTCCAGTTCAAGTTCCACTCTGATGGCAAGGATATAACAACTCTCCCTAATGTGGGTCAGACATTGGACTCCATGGTAACTACATGGCTTATGTCGGTTACATGATAGCTCCCACAGTTTCAGTCAGTACTTGGTAATTTTAGTTTAGATTTGCTTGGCTAAGTAGTCAGATGTCAATATTTATTCAACCAGTTATATAGATTATTTTAGATATTTAGATCATGTCAGTGTATGTAATACTTGGTCCTGCATATTCAGTTTTACATGTTCTTGCATCCATGTCTAGATTTTACATGTAGTAGTTCGTGCCTTACATACCTGTACATTCAAAGTAATAACCATATACTTTTTTCTACGCTATATTAACTTATAACATAGGTTCAGATGCTCATTTCCCCAGTCATTCTTAGACAGATCAGCATTCCCCAGCTACAGTAGTGGTGTGTCCTCATCCATCAAGGGCATGGCATATTTTATCATTATTTCAATATTTCTTTATTTTAGTCAGTCAGAGTTATTTAGGGGTTTGTCACATCAACTCCTTATAATTTTAGAGGCTTTCAAACAGATAGACAGTTAGTTAGTTTTTAGTCTATTCAGTTATTTCAGACAAGTTGAATTATATTTTAGTGTTACATCATACCAGTATTTATCAGATTATCTTCCAAACATGTTATCCTATTATTATTCTATTCAGTGCTCACAGCAGATACTAGATCATGGGTTAGCTTGGGTCCACTTGTGGACTTAAGCATCATATCATGATTAGGGGTAGCCTCGGGTCATGACAAAATTTGATATAAGAGCCCAACATTTTAAAGTATCCTAGGGTATCTAAAAGATTCATTGAGTAGAGTCTTGTGAATGGGTGTAAAACATACCACACATATAGGCAAGAGGCTACAAGATATTTTTAGGAAAGTTTCCCATGTTTTTGTGTGCATATCATGCCAAAGAGATTAAGATTTATTGAATTCCTTCTTTTCCAACTTGTCCTTCATTCTATTTATAGATAATGCCTCCTATAAGGAACAACAAAAAAAGGAACAGGGATCAGCCCACGCCATCTGTTCAGGAAGATCCCCTAAATGATATGTCTCCCACGCTAAGTTCAGCTATTTTTATGGCTTTAACCTATTTTATTACTGCTCAGAACAACCAACAAGCTGTTACTCCAGTCAATTCAGTGGTGAATACAACTGCAGCTAGAATTTGGGACTTCACTCGAATGAACGCCCTTTATTTTTAGGATCCAAGTCTGAAGAGAATCTATAGGAGTTTTTGGATATTATGCTAAAAGTGATAGATATCATTGGTGGAACTACTAGTGAGAGTGCAGACTTAGCTGCATATCAGTTATAGGGAGTAGATCATACTTGGTTCAAGTAGTGGAAGGAAGATAGGGGTATGGAAGTAGAGCCTATGAAGTGGAAGGAGTTTGCCACATCTTTCTTAGATAGGTTCTTCCTAATAGAGTTAGAGGAGTCTAAGGTTTAGGAGTTCATACACTTGAAGTAGGTTAGTATGAGCATAAAGTAATACTCTCTCAAGTTCACTCTGTTGGTGAGGTATGCCCCTACTATGGTGGCTAACTCTAGGTCCAGGATGAGTAAGTTCGTATCTAGTGTATCTGATAGTATGGTCAAATAGTATAGGATTACCATGTTAATTAAGGACGTGGACCTATCTAGACTTATGGTTCATGCTCAACAGATTGAGAAAGAGAAAAATAAGAAGGAAGAAAGAGAGAATAAAAGGGCAAGGATGGGTACTTTTATAGGTAAAGTCATTAGGTGGTATCCGTTCTCAGTTCCACCAAAAATTTTCATCCTCAACTCCATCTTCAGCCAGTGTGATAGTGCCTACATTTAGGTAGGATAGTAGGTATAGAGCGTTAGGCTCTAAGACCTAGGGTAGTGTAAACAGTGGTCATACCAACCTGCTTTGTAGGATATGTGGTAGAAACCATCAAGGTGAATGTCGGGCAGGTATTAATATGTGCTTTGGGTATTGCCAAGCCACATGATCAAAGAGTGTCAAACGATATCCCAGAGAGAGGTGATTCATGCCAATAAGGCCAGTCCAATCTTTCTTCAGCTCTAGCAGGTTGCCCTACTTGGCAGGGTGCCACATCCAGTGCCACCAGTGGATAGAGCCAGAATAGATTATATGCTTTCCAAACTTGACATGATCAACAAAGTTCTTTTGATGTGGTTATGGGTACGTTGTAAGTTTTGCATCTTCATGTATATGTAATATTGGACCCCGGAGCTTCACTTTTCTTTATGACTCCTTATGTAGCTGTGGACTTTGGTGTCAGTCCCAAAATATTAGTGGATCCTTTCTCAGTGTCTACCTCGGTGGGTAAATTATCGTAGCAAGATGGGTATATAGAAATTGTCTTATCATAGTGTCTCAAAAAGTTACCTTAATTGATCTTCTAGAGTTTGAGATGACTGAATTTGATGTCATTCTCGGCATTAGTTTCACTCGTGCTATGCCTCAATTAACTGTAGAAATAGAATTGTCAAGTTCAAGTTTCCTAATGAGCCAATTATTTAATTGGGGGGTAGTACTTTAGTTCTAGAAGGTCAGTTTGTTTTATATCTTAAGGCAAGAAAAATAATGTCCAAGGAGTGTATTTACCATCTCGTCTAAGTCGAGGACTCAAATTCTAAAACCCCAAGTCTTAAGTTAGTTCCCATCATAAATTAATTTCTAGAGTGTTTCCTGAAGAACTTTTTAGAGTTCCTCCCGAAAGGGAGATCGACTTCAAAATAGACCTCTTTACAAACACCCAGCCTATCTCTATTCCACCTTACAAAATGGCTTTATCTGAGCTTGAAGAATTGAAAGAAAATTGAAGGATCTCTTAGATAAGGGTTTAATTAGGCCTAGTGTTCCCCCATAGGGCACTCTAGTCCTTTTCGTGTGCAAGAAAGACGGTTCTCTTAAAATTGCATCGGCTACCATCAATTGAACAAAGTTACCATCAAGAATATGTACCCTCTTCTAAGGATTGATGACTTATTCAACCAATTTCAGGGTGCAAGTTACTTCTTTAAGATAGAACTCAGATCAAGCTATCATCAGCTTAGAGTCGTAGAGTGTGACTTTTTGAAAATAGCCTTCAGAACTCGGAATGGTCACTTTGAATTCTTAGTTATGTCTTTTCAACTAACGAATGTTGTTGCAGCTTTCATGGAATTGATGAACACGATGCTCAAGCAGTACTTGGACATGTTTGTCATAGTATTCATTGATGATATCCTTGTCTATTCCTATAGTGAGAATGATCATGCAGACCATCTGAGGATCTTGTTGTAGACCCTTAAAGATCATCATTTATTTGCTAAGTTTATTAACTATGAATTTTAGTTGAGATCAGTAGCTTTACTTCGTCACATAGTTTTTGGTGATAGCATTCAATTTGATCCTCAAAAGACCAAAGCAGTGAGAAAATGACCTAGACCCATCTCCCCGTTATATATTAGAAGTTTCTTGAGCTTTTCTGGCTATTACAAATGGTTTGTCGAAGGGTTTTCTTCTATTTCTTCTCCCATGTCTACACTGACCCAAAGAAAATCAAATTTCAGTGGTCGGACTCCTGTGAGAAGAACTTTTAGGAGTTGAAGATTTGACTCACTTCCGCTCTAGTCTTGACTTTGCCAGATGGCATAGATAGGTTTATAGTGTATTTTGATGCTTTGAGAGTTGGTCTTGGTTGTGTATTAATGCAGAGAGGTAAGGTCATTGCCTAAGCCTCTATATAGCTTAAACCACATAAAAAAATTATCCGACCCATGATCTTGAGTTGGCAGTTGTTGTTAAGGCCTTAAAGATTTGGGCGCATTACCTTTATAGAGTTCATATTGATGTGTTCATGGATCATAAGAGTTTACAGTATGTGTTCATGTTGAAAGACCTGAATCTTCATCAGAGAAGGTAACTTGAATTATTGAAAGACTATGATATAAGTGTGTTGTACGATCCAGACAAGGCTAATGTAGTGGTGGATGCCTTTAGCAGATTGTCTATGTGTAGTATTGCTCATGTTGAAGATGATAATAAGGAGATAGTCTGTGAGGTTCACCAGCTTATGAGGTTACGAGTTTAGTTGGTTGATTCGGCCGAAGGTGGTATATGGGTTCAGAATGGTTCAAAATATTCATTGGTTGCCGAAGTAAAAGAAAAATAGGATAGAGATCCTAGTTTAGTCAAGTTGAATGAGGCAGTAAGATACTAAAAGGTGGAAATTTTATCCCAAGGGGAGATAGCGTGCTTTGATATCAAGGCAGACCATGCATTATGTGTACTGATGGTTTGAGATGAATATTAGCTGAGGTGCATGGTGTGTGATACTTCATATACCCAGGAGCTACCAAGATGTACTAAGATTTATGAGAAATCTATTGGTGGAGTGGTATCAAGAAAGATATTACAGAGTTTATGTCTAAATATTCGAATTGTCAATAAGTTAAGGTTGAGCACCAATGTCTTAGGATTATGCTTCAGGAGTTTAGTATCCCCATTTTGAAGTGGGAGGTGGTGAACATGAATTTTGTAACAGGATTGCCTCGTACGTGTCCTCAGTATAATTCAATATGGGTTATTGCAAATAGAATGACAAAGTCATCCATTTCTTGCCAGTTCATACTTCATTTCAACTGAGGATTATGCTAGACTCTATCGCAGGGAGTTAGTAAAGTTGCATGGAGTTTCATTGACTATCATTTCATATAGAGGTACTCAGTTTACCTCACACTTTTGAAAGGATTTTCAGAAGGGTCATGGTACCCAAATTCTTCTTAGTATAACTTTTCATCCTCAGATAGATGGTCAGGTATAACTAACCATTTAGATGTTAGAGGACATATTGAGGGCTTGTGTTATTGACTTTAAGGGTAGTTGGTATAACCACTTACCTTTAATTAGGTTTCCCTTCAATAATAGTTACCACTCTAGTATTCAGATGGCCCCATTTAAAACCCTCTATGAGAGGAGATACAGGTCTCCTATTATTTGGTTTGAAGTAGGTGAGGCTGCTTTGATAGGGCTAAATTCAGTGTGCTATGGGAACTTTCTATGGAGGGATGGGTGAAGTATAATACCGATGGAGCTTCAAAAAGGAATCCAGGAATGAGTTTATATACATTCTGTATGAGAGATTTGTGGGGTGATATAATGTATGCAAAAGGAGCCATAATAGAAGATTATAATATGGAAGCAGAAGCAATTACTATTCTACTGGCAGTAAGGCATTACAGTCATACCAATCATGATAAGGTGACTATTCAAAATGATTCATTATCAATACAAAAAAATTTAAATAGGGAGAGGAATTGTCCATAGAGTGTAGCAGGTTGTATACAACAAATTTGGCATTTAATGTCAAGTAAGAAAGTACAGTTTCAACATATACTTAGGGAAGGAAATCAGTTAGATGATTTTTTTACTAACTGGGCACTTGACAATGGGGACTTCATAGTCACAATATTTGAGCAGTTACATGCAACAAGTAAGAGAATTGTTAATAGTGATAAATTACAATGCCCTTATCTAAGACTGTCACATCAAAATGATGAAGGGACTGGGAAGGCTAAAGCTAAGTTTTCACAGGCATTATATGTACACACTAATAAAGTATCAAAGAAAGGTGAAGCGGCTATTTAGCCTAATCTTCATCAACCAACAAAAAGGACTCTCAGCAAAAGGGGAAGGTCTGATGGTCAGATCGAACTTCAAAAACCTGAGGAACATATTACTTTCCAAATATTTATGGTTTCAAGTATCCCACTATCTCTATAACAACCATATCTATAGATTAGGGGTACAGAGAGTAAGCAAAATAATTGTCTTTGGAAATAGCAAAGGGAAAGAAGTAGAAATCAACTTACTTGGAAGAGGCAATAGTTTTCAGTGGACTAGATCCCTCAATGCATCACAAAATCACAAAAAAGTCCCATCTACTGGAGAACAAAGCTGAAATAGAAGAAGAATAATAATACATATCAAGTAAATAAAACAAAAAAGCTAACAAACAGCAAAGGGAAAGAAATGGAAAGAAGTTACTTATGCAAGCTGGAAGAAGCTCCATGTAGGATCGACCAAGGCACTGTGTATATGAGACCCAGAGCTGAAGAAGGAAGAAATGTTGATTAGAAAAGGGAAATATTGTATAGGAGGTGGAGGCAAGTAATGAAGAAGACTAGCTCAATTTAGAAACCCTACTATCTTTATATGTATTTTTTCTTTTTTATTTTCGAACTGGGCCGGGTAGGAGTTATAGTAGTAGGCTATTTTTTTCGTTGGGTTTTTAAATGGATGGGTTGGTTCATTCTTGTTAAGATATTTTATTTTTTTATTTTTGATTGAAAAAATCCCTAAAAGTTAACCAAAAAAGAGTTGTGCTATTCACGTTCTGAACTACAAGGTTGATATTTTGATTTGAACTTTATTATCTTGATCTGGAATTGTTATGGAATTTCATAATCTTTCAGTACTGGTGGGTTATGACACCCGATACCTATGTGTTTACTTGTTGTTTTAGACTTCTCAAATTATAAGTTAGTCAGACCATGATTTTACTACTATATTCAAGTTTAGGTTGAGCCTTGACACTACAGTACCATGTTATTTGGGAGTAGGATTTAGCATCGAAAGGAAAGTGTGGGTTCAGCCCATCCTACTTCCCAAAAACTACGTGCCCCCATAGGATTTAAGGACTCACCAAAGAGCGTTTCCCCTTTCCAAATATGGGCTCAGTTTAGTGATCACTCTAACTCAGGTTCCACTCTGATGGCAAGGATGTAACAACCCTCCTTGATGTGTGTCAGATATTGGACTCCATGGTAACTCCCATTGTTTATGTCAGTTACATGATAGCTCCCACAGTTTCAGTCAGTACTCGGTATACTTTAGTTCAGATTTGCTTGGGAAAGCAGTCAAATTTCAATATTTATTCAACCAATGGTACAGATTATTTTAGATATTCAGATCATGTCACTGTATACGATACTTAGTCCTGCATTTTCAATTTTACATGTTTTAGTATCCATGTTCAGATTTAACATGTACTTCAGTAGTCTGTGCACCACATACTAGTACATTCAAAGTACTAACAACATACTTTTCTATGTGCTATGTTGTCTTATAACATAGGTTCGGACGCTCAGTTCCCCGGTCATCCTTAGACAGTTCAATATTTCCTAGCAGCAATTGTGGTGAGTCCTCATCCATCGAGGGAATGGAATGTTATATCGCTATTTCAGTATTTTTTCATGTTCAGTCAGTCGAAGTTAGTTGGGGATTTTTCCCATCAACTTCTATGATTTTAGAGGCTTTCAGACAGATAAACAGTTAGTTAGTTTTAAGTCAATTCAGTTGTTTTAGACATGTTGAGTTATATTTTAGTATTATATCATACCAGTATTTTATCAGATTATCTTTCGCACATGTTATCCTATTATTATTCTATTCAGTACTCACAGCAGGTACCAGATCATGGGTTAGCTTGGGGTCACTTATGGCCTTAAGCATCATGTCGCGATAAGGGGTAGCCTCGAGTCGTGACACTAGGGTATCAGTCTTCTACTGTTGGGTGACCCTCATAACCTATGGTGGCAATACAGTTTTGGAACTCAGAAACTTCTACTAAAGGTCTCAGCCCTCAACTGGCGGGTGAGCCTTTATCCATGTGTTCACTTGGTGCTAAGTACTACTCCCAATTAAACTGACATTGGCATTGATAAATATTTAACATGATTTAATGCTGATAAATGATAAACATGTTAATGTTCTAAATTTTAATGATACAATCCTGATCTAAATGACTTGTAACCTAAAAACTATAACATACATGAGTACCAAGGTATCGGGTGTTCATAACCCACCAGCACTGACAAATGCAAACTGATCATAGTAATATTTAAGACGGATCGTGGTAGGGAAAGTCATGAATAATGCTCAATATACATTATCAAACATATGAAGACATAATTCTCATAGGGTAAATACATCCTCATGGTTCATAAACAAAATAAACAGAGAAAAAGTTGATAAAACTAATATTAAACCTAGAATCCAAAAAAAAAAGGGGGTTTGTACATGTGAATTTTGGAAGTTCTTGGGACTCAATGGGTGGAAGGGTCTCATTGATGAAATTCCATATACCTGACAGTGGAAGCGTTGGAGAATTTCTTGGATTTGATCTTTCTCTTGAGAAACCCTAGTTTGCTCTGGGGAAAGAGAAATTGCCCTTTTTTATTTCTTTGGGTGGAAAATATGATTTTATCATGAATTAGGGAATTTGAGTCTTTTACACCACCCCTTGGAAAGACTAAACAACGTGGGTTTGGCTTTTAAAGAAGTAGGAAAAGACATAAAGGTCCCTAAAAATTCATGCAAGAAAACCCACCCCTAGTCATTATGACTCACCTTACAACTCATTATGATGGGTCACAAATCATGGTCTGGGTCGTAACCTGAGGTCTATGGATCTTGGGTCCATTCTGGTATGACTACGACTCCCATCCTAATGACTCGTGGCGACTGACTATGAGTCATTAGGTGGAGTCGTGTTTAAGTCTTGATTCCTGGATGATTTACTGCTTAGGACATAAGTCCCTCCTAATGATTCGTTATCACTGGTAACAAATCATGGAGTGGGGTCATCATCACTAGGCTTAATACTAAGAACCCTCCTATAGTAATGATGACTCCTCGTAATGACTTGTTATATCTGGTCACGAGTTGTCACGTGAGTCATAGTAATTGGCAGCTGACAGACTCTTATGGGAAAATTTGCATAAATTTTTGCCATGATACAGGATTAAAGGTGAGACTTATGGTGTTGGAAACCAAACTTAATGGAAAATATTTTGAGGTGTCTAGAGCTTGAAAACATGGGGTATTATCGAGAGGTAAAGATTCTAGTGCGTGAGGCATAGGTAGTGGTGCCTGCAGTGGGGGTTGTGGGGCTACTCAGTCAATTGGTGGTCGTGGATAGTGTTATGTTATACCCGAGATAATGCTCAACTTACAGGTCAATTTAAGTGCAAGGCAATCATCGTCAATATATTTACTCAACTTTGGAGTCAAGGTCGAATACACAAGGAACAATATGAATGGCGACTAAATTAGTTTGAAATAATAGATACTAGCTAAATTCAAACCAATAGTACAAAAAGATAGGAATGGGGGGAGGGGGTTGAAAGATATCATACTTAATGATTCTTTTTGGTTTATTTCGAGTACAAACTCAGGGCTATAAATACTTAGAGTCTAAACAATTAGGCACGAATCTTGGGATTATGCTTTCCTAAGGGTAAGATATGCATGGAGACATGATAATTCGATGCATGTTCTAATTGATGATAATGTGGTAGGATAGGTTGTAAGTCCTTGGGGATAGTTTGTCAACATAGCCTCAAAGATTTCACTCATTGACTCTTTCGAGCACTAACGAGTGTGTCAAATAAAGCCACCCAATACCTAAATTAGACATCCCTATTTCTAGGATGATACCCAAGGAATAGTCAACTTCACAATCACCCTTATGTCTAAGATAGTGAAAAATTAGCAAAGTATGCCAACAATTATCTACTATTGCTTTGGTTCCCACATCCCTCTTTCAAGGATGATGTTGGTTCCTAATATTTACCCAAACCCTTCTTTCAAAGATGGATTGAGATTTCAAAAGCTTAGGATTTTCACCCACAAACCCATTTGAGTATTTGGGGTTTTCACCCACAAATCCCAACTAATTTACTCAAGCAACAATGGAACCCATCAATTAACACATTAACATATGCACAAATAAATCACAACCCGCATGCAATTGCACCCTATTCTAGCATAATCCTAAGAGGAAAAACTAGTTACTCATAAGATAATAAGTGACTCACTTTTGATCAAAACTAAGCTATACTCCATTTGCGTCATTGCTCAGAAGATGACAAAATCACCTACCTCAACTCGTTCAAATGCCTCCTAACAAGAAAGAAAATTCCACACACCAAGCTACCAAATATGCAACAAGGAATTTAAGTGCAAAAACTCTCTCCCTCATAAAAAAAACTCTCTATGTCTAGAAGTGTCATACCAAAGGTTTGCCCATATTTTCAATCGCCACTACAAAAAAAGTAAAAGGTTGAAGATCTTAAAGGACTTTTTGAGGTTGTAGTGTAGGTTCGAGTTAGGGTAGGATATCATTTTGGAACAACATGGCTACACCCTTCCTTGAACATCTACATCACACTATTTAATCCACTTTTTTTACTAAGAGCCACTCCTCTTTGATCCGTTTTCTTTTTAAATGCCTACTTTTTTCTTCCTTTATTCAACCATTTTCTTCTATTTCTTTTTTCTTGTAATTTTCATGCAATTCTCTCCTTTGTTGGACGCTTTGTTTTTCTATTCATTTGTTTTCAATACTTAGGCACTTAGGCATTTCGCTTACCACTTCGTGGCCCTATACTTACTTCCATCAATCATCACCACCCTAACTTAATCTTTTAGCCTCAAGTTGCATTTTTAAGTTCAAGAAGGGTATGGTTCAAAAGAAAGATAAAAAGAATGGTTCATGACTTGTAATGTGTTTGCCAAAGAAAGGTCTAAAGGCTCAAAAAGGGTAACTAGGAATTATATTTATGCATGGGTAGGCTTTTTAGGCTAAAGTAGGTTTCCAATGTCACAAAGAAGGCCTACGATCACTTCCCCAACAAAATACAGTAAAAAATATCTTTAAGAGACTAGCGGGGCTAGTTCTAGATAACACAAGTATCCAAGAGATGAATGCAAGTAGCTCACCAGACATCGCATGCAAAATTGGGCAAGAAGACTTAATTGCCCCTCCCATTAGAGACAAAATTAAAGTATTTATCACTACTAACAAGTCAAACATTTATGGAGTCACAAAGAAAAGAGTTTTGTTACAAGGTTGCTCATGTCCATGCCCTTGATTTTTGAAAAAAAAAATTGGACAGAGGGGATTGATTGTTTTGCCTTTGCACTACGCTCACGGCTACAACCAAAGCTTTAGCCTTACATTTCGGCTTAATATGGGAAAACCAACCATATGGCTATTCATATTTCGCTAATGGTGCATAATAGGATCCCAAATTTATAATGCCATAGGTACTCCGACTTCTCTTGCATTAATGACTTAGATGCCATGGATATGCAGAATTTCCCTGCATCTATGGCTCAAAACCCAAACACGATACTTTACCCTTAAGAATGTCATCACTCAATCTAGCATAGGGGAAGGATAGTCATGCATCATCATAATTAAAATAAAACAAAACAAAAATGATAAACAAAAATAAAAATACATGATAATCCATAAAAATATAGGCTCCATCAGAGTGCCCAAATATAAAATCCCAAAACAAAATAAAAATAGCATCCACAATGTCATCACAATAATATACAAATATCTGGCAACACATCAAAACAATACAAATATAGGGAAAGTCAACCCCAACTGAAAGGCTAGCAGTGTCCCCACTGCATAATGAATAAAAGCATAGACGAAAGGTAAGGGTCCTCTCTAAATCTGCATCAGGAGCTGCTTTCTCCTGCTGACTCTACACCATCACCACCGGCATCATCAGTTGACCAATCCGTAGAAGCCTCATCATTCTCTACTCGAGGAGAAGGCAATCTATTGTGGGGTTTTAGGACCTTTTACAAGCCCTTTACCCCTTTCCACATCTTGCTAAATAATTTTACCCTCTTCTTATACCTCTTATTTATCTTCTCATGAGAGTCCCTAAGGTCTTTATGTGATCCAGCTTAGGTTGAGTAAGCTCTCTCCAACCTAGAAATAGTGGATTCCTACTTCTTCTGCTCCTCGTGGTACATGTCATAATCTGACCGAATCACATATGAGTGGCGAGCCATGGAGGACTCTCCTGGTCCTTGAGGCAAACTGGAAATCAGCTCCCTTATCACCCGCAGCTGCCCTGAGATCTCATCCAGAGAGTTTGCTGAAGAAAGTCTATAAGAGTTTGTATCCTCCTGGGTTGCTTTGCCTAAGTCTACCTTTTTCTTCTTTCTCTAATTAAGGGCATCGTCGCCTAAAAATTTTAATGGAAAGATGTGGGGGTTTGGGTGCACCCAGGTATCTGCAATATATTCCTCCACTTCTGCCATGTTGCATAACTTAGTAATAAGAAAACAAAGAAGAAAAAGTGTACCTCCATGAGTCTTGAAATACCTCCACTCTGAAATCACAATCTCACCCACATTCAGAGAAATACCAGATAGGATATAAGCCACCATCCAAGCTCGTATATCAGTGACTGTAATCATGTGTGTACATGTCGATACTCGACAATAAATGATATTTAGCCAAAGCCTTGCCTCAGCTATAAAGTCATTCATCAAATATCTCTCTTGGTGGTGTCCCAGAGTACTTCTTTACCCGAACATAATAGGTTTGCCATCCAGGTTCTTGGCTCACATCCTTTTGCTTAGAACTACTCCATATCAACATCTGGGAGCCCATATATCTCATTAATCCGCTCAAATGCAAAGTTCACTTGCTTACCCTAAATCGCCATCACTAGGTTTATGAGAGAAACTATGCTAAGTTTCACGTAGAACTCACATACCCAATACTCATTGGCATAGCAGGGTCTGGGGAAAAACACATCCACCCGATGGCAATGAGTCGGGCATGGAATGTTGGGAGCTTCTCCTCTACTTTATCAAGGAAAACACCCCTTTTTAGGAGTAATTTTGTCCTTAAAAGATCACCGTAGTAGAGGTTTTGGCATTTGGAGAATATGAACCTGGTGTTGTCAAAATCTCCCATCCATGCAGCTTAGTACTTGTAAGCATTACAATCCAGACCATCATTAGCATTATCACACCAAAATTATTCTAGATAAATCAGATAGACTCATGTGATGGTGTTGTAGAAAGTGTTGGGGTGAGAAATGGGTATGTAAAAATTTTGGCTGTTTGATACGGGACAAATGGCCATTTTATCTTTTGATGACATCTTTGAAGACCAACATATAGAGGCTCAAGACTTGGTCTCCTCGAGAATATAAGAACATGCATGGAGGACCCGTTTTGAGCATAACTTAAAGCAATCTCGCGTGTGGAAGATTGCTTGGAAAATTTAAGATTGAGGACTCACGGTTTTGGACCTTAATTAAGGGTATTTTGGACATTACACATGGTGTATTTACACACCATGGCCGCACCTATCATTAAGGGCAAAGTGGTCTTTTTGTCTTCTTTTGTAATACACTATAAATAGGTCATTTTAGCTCATTTCTTGGCAGTTTTAAATGATAAAAGTATTGAAAGACATATTTTCTCTCTTTTGAGAGTGTAACACCCTTAGTTGTAGGGCTTGGAAAAGCCATCCTTAGCATAGGGCTTGGAAAAGCCAATATTGATCTTTGCTTAGAAATGGTAGATCTTGAGGTGAGTTATTCCCTTGGTGGTCACCGTAAGAGTGGTTTTTATTGTTACATTCATTAGGGGTTAGTGTTGAAATACACTTGGTTCTTAATCTTGTAATAATCTTGGTCTCACTATCTATCTTTATTTTCTATGCAATTTTCCTTGTGTTTGTGTTGAATCCGTGTCTTGTTTCATCTTGTGTCATTGTTGCTGTTTTGGTGTTAAAATACACCTTGTATCTTGTAATCCTTATGTTGTTATTGTTGGCCGAAAGTTTCTCTCAAAGGGGTCCTCGGGTTCTAGTTGATTTGTGGACTGTTTTGAGTAGTTTTTGAGCCTTCTCTTGTCTTCCCCGTATCATTTGGTATCAAAGCAAGGATTGATTTTGTTCCAACAAAATCAATCTGGACTTGTTAGTTGAAAAATTAAGAAAAAGTGTTGAAAAAACAAAAATCTCAAAAAAAGAAATCTGTCCCATTTTTGTGTTTGAGCTAAAATTTGAGACTTAGATTTAGGAGATTTTAGTATGTTTTGTTTGTTTCTAGTGTTAGGTTCTTGTTTCCTAACACTAAGTGGGTCTAGATCTTGGATTTGAGCTTAATCCGAGTGGTTTTGAGTTGTTCACCATTGTTGAGTTTAAGGTTGAAGAAACTAGTAAGGTGAAGCTCAAAATTGGAAGGCTTGTTGTTGATATTGTGGTTTGAAAAATGAATGGTTGTGTTATGGAGTTTAACGTGAGCAAAAGGAATCCAAAATCATTCAATTTGGAGTTTATTTGGTTTAGTTTCAATCTTTTGAGTGTTCTTATTGTTCTTCATGTTCATTATTTATTGTTGAAGAAGAACATTTAATAGGTGTGGTTTGATCTTAAAGAGTGGAGAAAAGAGTGTAGTTTTTTGTTAGTCTTGAAACATATCCCAAAGAACATACAAAAAAAGAAAGGGGACAATAGGACTTTCAAAAAGACTCATTACCAAAAGAGAGTAAGGGCACATACCAAGACAAACAAAAAAGGAAAGGAGACAAAGGCTTTCAAAAAGGTGTCTTGCCAAAAAGGTGCAAGGAAAGTCAAAGTCTTTTGAATTTTGAAAAAGGCTCTAAGTCTTGTGATTTTCCCTCCTTTAGCAGATTTTACACTCTCCCAAATTAAAAATTTGACCAATCCAAATTGCAAACTGCCATGTCACCAAATTGCCACATCATATAAGTGCCACGTCATCAACGTTCCCAAAAAAACCTTGAAGCTCAAATTTCAAATTTTAAAGTTTCTTTTCTTTGTTTTTAGTTTCATTTCTTGATTCTAGTACTAATTAGCAACTAGTAATCACCTACTAGATTGTGAATTAGTTTTTGAATCCGTTTTTGTCGTGTCTTAGTTATTTGTGTGCTTTTCTCTTTTTTAATTCGTCGAAACTTTTTGTTTCAAGTTCGTAAGTAGAATTTTCTATCTTGTGTCTTGAGTCAATCAAACAAGAATCTATTTCGGCTGCCAAGTAAAATTGACATCCTATTGACTACCGGAGTATAAGCAACTTTCAATATTCGCCGCTCCAATTGTGAGGATCACAAAATTGAGTAAATACTAGAGTTAGTGAGAAGCTTTTACTACTAATCCTGTTTGTTCATTTTGTAGGTTTAAAGGTGATATAAGGGGAATATGTCTTCGATAGCCGGGGATTATTGTGACTATAACATGGGAGACTATGGTTGTAGTGAGGGGTTTTATAGCTACGAATTTGAGAAAGATTGTAGAGGCTATGAAAATAGTTGTGATCGAAACTTAGGAAGGTTTGAAAGTTACTGTTTTGAGGGAGAAAATGAGATGAATGAAGTGTCTAGTGCTTATGGTGACTTTGGAGATAATGTAGGACCTCGTGATGGACTTATGATGATGTTGGGGCATGTGAGAAGTCCTACACTTCACACTCCAAACCTAGTTTTGGTGTTAGGTATAAACCTATCGTTCATAAAGTTTATGAGAGCTATGATGAGAGTACACGTGCGGAGTGTGAAGATTCATATTCTCCACCTTGTAGTACTTCTTATCAAGATCGATATAGTGTGAATGGTTATACTAGCTCTACTGGAGGTTGTTCAACGAGAAGAAGAGGGTATGCATCTCTAAAACTATGGGTACTCGTATACCTTACAATGTTGATCCAAGAAGGAGTATACACTCCAGAAAGGTGACCATTTATGGGATACCGGACTGCCTCATTATGTTAAATGATAGGTACTATAAAAACTACATTGTTCCATCCATGGTTGATTACTTGGGGTTATTTTGTGAGCCTTTAATTGTTCCATACTTCTTGGACAGGTTTAAGGTTACTGAGAGGGTAAAAGTTGTCTTCTCCCAATTTAATTACCATGAGAAGGTATGGTGTGATATTTTTCCCATAACCTATGGTCATGTGAGCTTGGGCGCCAATTGGTTTGCATAACATAAAGTTCCAAATATGCAAAATTGGCCTAATATTGTAAGAGACCGATGGGGAAATTGCCTCGAGACATACATTCTGCCCGGGCCACAAAAAGAAGTTCCTACCTACTCTCCAATTCGAATTATTATAAGAGAAAAAAGATTGAGAGGAGTAAGGGAGTGAAAGGTGGTAATCCGAGAGTGGAAAAAAGAGAGGTTGTGTTGAGCAAAGTGAGGGGATTACCACCAAACCGTGCTAACTTTGGTTGTGGAGGATCTTCACCTCATGGCAAGAAAGAGTCTACTCAAGATCTTCAAGGTAAAATAGCTAACTCTTACACTTTAATGCATGTGAATGATAATTATATGGCTAGTAATCCATTGAGTGTGAGTAGTATCTTACTTATTTATGAGTCTAATGATTCCTTGCCTCTTGTTGATGATGTACATATTATGAGTGTGGATACACTAGTTGATCCTATTGATGATGAAATTGATTCCTCTTGTGAGATCAATTTATGTTTATCTAGTGTTGAAGCCTATATGTTGAATAAAAGTACATCGTCTTGTGTAATGGGTGTTGATCAACTTGTTTATAAACACTGTCCACCACTTGAGTATGTGTGTGATGTGCTTAATAGGACTCAAGTGAGTAAAGTATTTAAAATATTGGTCAACAAAGTGAGAATGAACCCGAGAGCTCTTCTTGGGGTAATATTGTGCTTGAAACATCCTTGAAACTTGATATTGATCATTTAAAGAGTGAGGAACTTGCTTGTTCCAAAACTGTCTGTGAGATAGATCACACTCTTTTTAGGTATAATGTCTTGTTTGAAGATGATTTAAACACTCCTAATGAACCTAGTGGTGAAAATGATGGTATAGCTTACCTTGAAAGCTATAGCCTATATGCTAACCCACTATGGTGTGGCAACATTCCTCCTAAAGAGGGAAATCTCTTCTTGGAAGATGAGAGTACTCTTAAGGGTAAGAAATTGTAGTTGCGGAAGCTACTTCTTCTTTTACTTTGTGTGATTTAATTGTTAAGAGTACTCATGGTGATTATTGGAAAACTAATAGTGAGTACACACATGAGAGCACCTTAGTAGAAGTCGATTTGAGTGATACCTGTCTCTACTCTCTATTTGCTTTGGAAGATATGTATGTTATTGTAGAGAGTATGTCATTTAGTTTGGGTGTAGACCACGGGAAAGGGAAGTGTTGTTGAGACTCGTGTCTATGGCCACTTTTCCCATTTGACCCCCGTGCCAAATTTAGAAATGGTGATGTTGGTGCACCAAACCTGTTGCTTGGTCTACATAACAAGCAAAGTGTCACTCTTGATGTATCCTATAACCAAATCCTTTGTACATTTTTTATTGAGTTTTTAAAATTCCTTCCAAAGAATTCTTGGTTATATTGAAAATAAGTGCAACCTTAGCATGTTAAGATGATTTGTTATGCTAACCCTAACCTTCATGCCATAAGGAGTTTGTATTTGTTTGTCCTCTCTTTGGTTTTACAAGGTTTGGATTCGAGGTCGAATCCTTTTCAAGAAGGGGAGGATGATACGGGACAAATGGTCATCTTATCTTTTGATGACATCTGTGGAGGCCAACATTTAGAGGCTAAAGACTTGGTCACCTCGAGAATACAAGAACATACATGGAGGACCCGTTTTGAGCATAACTTAAAGCAATCTCGCGTGTGGAAGATTGCTTGGAGCATTTAAGATTGAGGACTCACAGTTTTGGACCTTAATTAAGGGTATTTTGGACATTACACATGGTGTATTTACACACCATAGCTGCACCTATGGTTGCACCTATCATTAAGGGCAAAGTCGTCTTTTTGTCTTCTTTTGTAATACACTATAAATAGGTCGTTTTAGCTCATTTCTTTGCAGATTTTGAATGATGAAGAATTGAAAGACATATTTTATCTCTTTTGAGAGTGTAACACCCTTAGTTGTAAGGCTTGGAAAAGCCATCCTTAGCATAGGGCTTGGAAAATCCAATATTGATCTTTGCTTGGAAACGGTAGATCATGAGGTGAGTTCATTCCCTTGGTGGTCACCGTAAGAGTGTGGTTTTGATTGTTACATTCATTAGGGTTAGTGTTGAAATACACTTGGTTCTTAATCTTGTAATAATATTGATCTCACTATCTATCTTTATTTTCTATGCAATTTCCCTTGTGTTTGTGTTGAATCTGTGTCTTCTTTCATCTTGTGTCATTGTTGCTCTTTTGGTGTTAAAATACACCTTGTATCTTGTAATCCTTGTGTTGTTATTGTTGGTCGAAAGTTTCTCTCAAAGGGGTCCTCGGGTTCTAGTTGATTTGTGGACTGTTTTGAGTAGTTTTTTAGCCTTCTTTTATCTTCCCCGTATCACAGTTGCAGACGACTGCCCTCAGGTATGGCGATCACGGTCATCGGGATCGTGATTGCTGTATCTGAAATCATGGTCAAAATTTCTGCACACCATTTAAAACACATGATTTTAACCCCAAATTCTTGTTCCAACTTAGGCACATAAACATCATAATCAAAGAATTTAAGCCTAGAATGCATGATTATACCCCCAACTCAAAGAAATTACCATGAAACTTGTTGGGGCATTGAATCAAACACATGGTGTACACGCTAATATCGATAATTTTAGGCCTGAATTAGGGTACTAAGACTTTCCCATGGGTGTGTACACCATCTCCAGTAGCTAACCACCAGAAAACTCATAAGCAAGCATAGATTTCATGTTAAAAACACTATTTCGTGCCTTTCACTAAACTACAAGTTCTAAGTATACAAATACAGTAAAAATAAGGGATTATAGGTAAATACCAAGTTATATGATGTAAAGGATTGAGATGAACACTTAGATACTCTACACAATGACAAAAGATGGAGAGAATTTGAAAAAGGGTATGTGTGAGAAAGTGGCAGTCGAATGGTCATTTAAATTGATTCGACCACAATTGCGGCCCTAGTTCCGCCATTACGGGCATACTGCGATCGCAGAGTCATGGGCTACGGTTGCGGTAACCAAGACCAAAAATCAGGTCTCTTGCACTCTTCTGTTCAGTCCAAACATACCACTTTTATTGTTTTCTTTTTTCAGTTTCAATCAAAATTCCTCCTAGAACTTACCTTTTCATGGATTATACATGAATAAATACAAAGATAAAATCTATTCCATCATGCATAAAATAAGAGGATACGGGGCACTTTTAGTGTCATAATGGTATGTCTCCTATCGAACGCTTAGTTTAACATCATTGCACGACGCTTCCACAACTCCCATTTATGATTCAACTTAGAAGATTTGAATATCCATCCCAACTTTCATTCATGATGCATTGAGCGACAGAGGGACAAAAGATTCAGATCTTCCAAGATCAAACTTGGAAGATACGAGGAAATGATGAGGGATCTTATATCTCTCCATTTTGAAGACTTGAACCTTTAAACCAATTTCACATTAAATTTCCAGCTTGGATCCTTGGTTAAAGGTAAGAACATCAATAGGCCACTAGTTGTGCATCGAAATTTAAGCTCTTTGGCCTTCAAGTGTGGGGCTCCCATGTGTGCTTTCAAAGTGGCAAATTCCAAAATGTAGGGATAGTGCCTAATTTCTCCACAATCCTCCATTCACCTAGATAGATGGATTCTCATCACATCATCTAAGCATCATGTGGAAAAGTGGTTTGAATAAGGTCTATCCCTTAATATTGGAAGTGCATCCTTAGTAGAACCCGCACCCCGAAATGGACTAGAGACATCATAAGAGATTTGCTTGGCTTCTTCTTTTGACTCTAGCACCATTTTATTTATCTTGGCATCTTGTTAATTATTTAATTTAGTTGATAGGGAAATCACTCAGGATTCTTCACTACCAAGCTCATAATCATAGCTTGGTTTCTCTTCTTGATTAACCTTCTCTTGAGAAATGGGCAAAGTAGTGGTATTTGCAAGTTTTGGTTCCTTGCCCATTTCCTCTATCTTGACAATTTTCCTTTTGAATACCTCGTTAGATTGATGTATGTCTTACACATTCTCCCCCGTTGTAGTTACCCGATCTAAAATAGTTTAAAGCATTGCCTCAAAACTATTGGATCCAGTATGCTGCTCTTCCTTCATCTGATCATAAGACCTATCAAACTTATAAGAAGAACTAGTAACTAGACTAGCATAATAAGGGGAGAGGGCATTTAGGTAATCACTCCAATGTCCATATTGACCACCACAAAAAGAACAATCATACTCCAATTAGGATTGAGATGGTGTTTTATCTCTCTCCGAGGAGCATATGTGTAATCTCTTCCAAAGGGGGTCCATAACAATATGGACTTGGATCGTCAAGATAGGACTTCCATCTACCAAAATCATATTTGTCAGAAGATGCCACAGAGAAAAGTAAAAAAAATCTACCTAACACAAGATATAAAAGAAAATCATGAACAAATATATACAAGTTTGAATTCAAGCAGGTAAGCTAGAATTCCAAAACTAACTCAATACGACAAATTATTCCCCGACAATAACGCCATTTTGATAACGCTCAACTTACACGCCAATTTAAGTGTAAGGCAGTCATCGTTAATATATTTACCTAACTTGGAGTCAGGAGTGGCGACTAAATTAGTTTGAAATAATAGATAGTAGCTAAATTCAAACCAATAGTACAAAAAGATAAAAAAAGGGTTGAAAGATATCATACTTAGTATTTTTTTTTTGGTTTTTTAAGTACAAATTCAGGACTAAAAATACTTAGAGTCTAAGTAATTAGGCATACATCTTGGGATTATGCTTTCCTAGGGGCAAGATATGCATGGAGACATGATAATTCGATGCATGTTCTAATTGATGATGATGTGGTAGGATAGATTGGATGTCCTTGGGCTAGTTTGTCAACATAGACTCAAAGATTTCACTCATTGACTTTTTGAGTACCTAACGACTATGTCAAATAAAACCACCCAATACCTCAATTAGGCATCCCTATTTCTAAGATGATACCTAAGGAACAGTCAACTTCGCAATCACCATTATGTCTAAAAGAGTGAAAAAGCAAAGTATGCCAATAATTATCTACTATTGCTTTGGTTCCCACATCCCTCTTTCAAGGATGATATTGGTTTCTAATATTCACCCAAACCCTTTTTTGAAAATGGATTAAGCTTTCAAGAGCTTGGGATTTTCACCCACAAACCCATTTGAGTATTTGGGATTTTCACCCACAAATCCCAATCAATTTACTCAAGCAACAATAGAACCCATTAATCAACACATTAACATATGCAAAAATAAAAATAAATCACAACCCACATGCAATTTCACTTTATTCTAGCATAATCTCAAGAGGAAAAACTAGCTACTCATAAGATAAATTAGTAAAGATACTTCAAACTATGAGATCCAATAAATCTTCAAGGGGAGTTCACTAATTCTTCACTTGGAAGTGACCCTAAAGTATTCTTCACGCAAAATTTATACAATATTATCTTCTCCAGAAAAATAAAGGCTATAACCTTAGAACAATGTTAAAAAAATTGGGAAAGATGTAATATGGAATGAATGATTAGGGTTTGAATCCTCCTTTTTATCAAATTTTGGATTAGCTATGTGCATTTATATTTCTACCTTTGGTATGTATTTTTTTGCTAATCGTGATCGTAGAGATTAGGCTGCAACTGTAATGACCACAACCGCGGTTAGAGCCACGCATTCGCGGTTGTTTGACCTTCTTGATTGACCGCGATCACGACCCTCAGATCGTGACCGCGGTAACTAAGGTTGTGTTTGCTCTAGGTTTTTAGTTGCACTTTCTTGCTTTCTTTTGATCATTTTTAGCTCTAACCCATATATTTCCCTCTCATCGACTATGTAATATGGATACTAGTGCATTCAATCACAATTATGTCTCATTTTTTATTCAAAACATGGTAATATGCATAAATGTTGAGTTCAAATAAGTGCTAAAATCATAACTCATCAACCTGCCATACCAAAGGCTGAGGCTTTCGATATTGTCATCATAAGTATCATCCTTATTTATTTCAAATTTATATCTGTGTTATTTGATCTGGGATCTATTTTTTCCTATGTGTTTGTGTATTTTGCTTTAGGTATTGATTCTACTAGTGAGCCTCTTATCGTGCCTATTTCTGTATCTACCCTTGTAAAAGAATCTTTAGTGGTGGATCGAGTGTACTGATCCTGTGTTGTGACTTTTATTGGGTGTGAGACTTGGGTAGATTTGTTTGTCTTAGATATGGTTTCTTTCGACGTCATCTTGGGTATGGATTGGTTAGGTCCTTACTATACTGTCCTATATTATTATGCTAAGACCATGACTTTATCTTCGCCTGGTATGCTAAGGATAGCTTAAAAGTATGTACTTTATTTAGGTCCAAAGAGGGTTATATCTTATGCTCAGGCTCGTCGGTTGGTTGAGAGAGAATGTTTGTCTTATTTGGCTTATATTTATGATACTAATGTTGCTTCACCTCATTCTTTGGATTCTATCTATGTTGTCCGTGATTTTATGGATATGTTCCCTATGAATTTACCTGGTATGCCTCCATATTGAGATATTAATTTTGCTATTAATATTGATTCGAGAACTAAGCCCATTTATATTTCTCCTTATAGGATAGCCCCAATTGAGCTGAAAGAATTAAATGAATAGTTACAAGAGTTGTTGGATAAGGGATTTATCTGACCTAATGTATCACCTTGGGGTACGTCTGTCTTATTTAAGAAGAAGAATGATGGGTCTATACATATGTGTATTGATTATTAGTAAGTGAATAAGGTGACGGTTAAGAATAAGTATCATCTTTCTTGTGTTGATGATTTTTTTACCAGCTTTAGGGTACTTTGATGTTTTCAAAGATTAATTTGAGAATCGAGTATCACCAGTTGATGACTAGAGCTTCGAATATTTTGAAGATAGTTTTTTAACTCGATACAGTCATTATGAGTTCTTGGTCATGTTTTATGGGTTGACCTTACCTTATCACATTCATGGAGTTAATGAACTAATAATTTTGGTTGTATCTCGACTCTTTTGTTATTGTATTTATAGATAATATCTTGGTTTATTTCAAGAGAGAAGTCGATCATAAGAAGCATCTGCGGATTGTTCTTCAGAGGTTGAGGGATGAGAAGTTGAACGCTAAGTTCTCTAAGTGTGATTTTTGGTTAGAGTCTATCTCTTTCTAGGTCATATGGTAACTTAAGAGGGTATTATATTTGATCCAACCAAGGTTGCAGCGGTTCGTGATTGGACGAGACCTACTTCCCCCACTGAGATTTGGAGTTTTGTTGTCTTGGCAGGTTACTATCAGTATTTTACTAAGGATTTCTCATTTATTGCAGCTCCATTGACCAAGTTGACTCAGAAAAAGGTTTCTTTCTGCAGTGTTTCGATGCTTGTGGGCGAGCTTCCAAAATTTAAAGGATTTGTTGACTTTATCTTCTATCTTGACTTTGCCAAGAAGGGCATGGGATTTACTGTCTTTTGTGATACTTCAGGTATTGGGTTAGGTGTTGTATTGATGCAGAAAGATAGGTGATTACATATGTTTCTCGTTAGTTAAAGCCACATGATAGTAATTACCCTACCTATGATTTAGAGTTGTATGCGATTATTGTCTTGAAGTTGTGGAGGCACTACTTATAGGGAATCCGTTGTGAGATTTTTCTTAGATCATCGTAACCTTTAGTATTTCTTCAGCCAATGAGATCTTAATATGAGGCTGTGTTGTTGGCTTGAGTTGCTTAAGGATTATGACCTGACTATCATTTATCATCCAGACAAGGCTAATAGAGTTCATTAAGCCGAAAGCCAACTAGCATGGTTAGCTTAGCGCATCTTTTGAACCAGGAGAGGCCTTTCGACTTAGAGCTTTAAACTTCAGCTAACCAGATAGTTAGGCTTGACATTTTGACACCTAGGTATGTTTTGGAATTTGTGGATGCTAGGTCTTCTTTGATGGAGAAGATTCAAGCTCATCAGTTTAATAATGTTGGATTGAGATTAATTTGGGATAAGGTGTTGAGTGGTGAGGCTAAGGAAGCGTCACTTAATTCAGATGGTGTCTTGAGGATTAGAGGCCAAGTTTATGTACCGAAAATAGGTGATCGGATTAGATAGATTTTAGAGAAGGCCCATTGTTCTAGATATTTTATCTATCTAAGCGTGACTAAGATGTATCATAACTTGAGAAAGCATTACTGGTGGGGTGGAATGAGAAAGGATGTAGCAGATTTGTAGCTCGTTGCCTATTTTCCAACAGGTGAAAGCCGAGCATATAAGATCATACGGTTTACTTCAGAGGTTATCCATTCCTGAGTGGAAGTGGGAAGGATTACTATAGATATCGTGACTGTGTTGCCTCATACTTCTCATGTTTTAATAGTGTTTGGGTCATCGTGGATCGATTAACCAAGTCTGCTCATTTTATTTTGGTTTAGGTCTTTCTCAGTGCAGAGAGGTTGGCCCGTATCTACATTCATGAGATTGTGTATCTCTATGGTCTGGCAGTATCTATTATCTCAGATCGAGGTTCAATATTCACATCTCACTTTTTGAAGACTTTTCAGGAGAGGTTAGGCACTCGGGTTGATCTTATTACAATATTTCACCCCAGACTGATGGTCAGCTCAAGCAAATTATTCAGGTTTTAGAGGATATGATCCATGCTTGTGTGATGGACTTTAGTGGTCAGTGGGGCAGCATCTAGCCTTGGCAGAGTTTGCTTATAATAACAACTACTATTCCAATATTTATATGGCTCCTTTTGAGGCTTCTTATGGTAGGCGTTGTCGCTCTTCAATTGGTTGTTTTGAGGTTTTGGAGATTAGACCTCGAGGCATAGACGTGCTTCGTGAGTCTTTGGATAGGGTTTAAAACATTTAGGATAGACTTCGAGTGACTCAGAGTAGGCAGAAGTGTTATGTAGACAGTAGACTAAGCCTTGAGATTTGGCGTTGGTGATCATGTTTTCCTTTAAGTTTCACCTATGGAGGGTGTGATGAGGTTTAGAAGGATGTGCAAGCTTAGTCCTAGGTGTATTGGTCCATTTGAGATTCTTCAGATCGTTGGTGATATGACTTATGAGTTGGTTTTCCCCCAGATTTAGCAGTTATTCATCCAGTTTTTCATGTTTTCATGCTTCGGTGTTATATTCCAGATAAGTCTCATGTCATTCATTGGGAGTCAGTTCAGTTATATTAGAGGTTGTCTTTTATTGAGAAGTCGGTCTTATCTTGGCTAGGGATGTTAGACGGTTGCGTTCTAAAGTTATTCCAGTGGTTAAGGTTCAGTGAAGACATAGACCTGTATATAAGGCTACTTGGGAGGTCGAGTCTGAGATGCGTAGTTCTTATCCCCAACTTTTCATAGTTTCAGATATTTTTCTTACCTTTAGATCGAGGACGAACAAGATTTTTAGTGGTGGATGATGTAACAACTTAAATTTTGATGAATTATTTGATATGTGTTTTTGTGTGAATTGATCGTTTTATCCCTCTTCGTGGTATTTCTGAGGTGTGAAGGTACTTGGAACGGTTCCCAATGCATTTTGGTGTGATTTATGTGATATTGTGGTTTGGTGGCTTAAGAAGCCTTATAGTTAACTTTAGTCAATATCTTTTGATATGTACTTCGGATGGTAAAACGGGTTGTACCAGCAGATCCAGAATGCCGATTTTAGGGTGGTAACATAGTTGGTGTGGTTTTATGGCTTTTAGATCTCATTTCTACCCTTGGTTCAAAAATGTATTTTTGGGTTTCGGGGGTCAACTTTGTGAAAATGATGTTTTTTCAAAAATCTAATATTTCCATTGAGTTCAGAGCATCGAATTTAATAGTGTAGAATATTTCGTTTACGTTCACAGGATTATGAATGAATCCCGGGGGTCTGCGGAGACTTGGACACTATATATACCCATGTTTTGCCCTTTTTTTCCCTATTTTTGAGACTTGGAGCTTATGTTTTCACACTTTTGAGCAGTTTCTTCCATTTCTAAGCTTAGATAATCTTCTAAACACCTATTTCAACTACTTTACTCCAATTTTATCGTATATTTCTTGTTTTAACATAGATTAAAGTGAAAATTGGAGATTTTGGTCTGGAAGACCCAAAATTGTATTTCTTTGATTTAAACCCCGATTTCAACCCATTTTCACTAGAGTGAGTTTCTAAACTTATTATTATTACTTTTCTATCAATTTGATCTTCAAAACAACTTCAATTCTTGATTTTTGAAATGAATTTTGGAGATTTTACCCGATAAAACTTGAAATTGATTTTCTTCGATTTGGACCTTGTTTAACTCATTTTATCTCGGGTTTTCAGCTACAGACTCCTAAAAATATAAGAAACATATTTTTAAAATAAAATTATAATTTGTCCTTCTTTTTTGAAAATCTATTTCGGTGGTCCGTTTTGATCCCGACTTGAAAATAGACAATATGGATATCGTTGGCTTTATTTTGGTGCATAGATTCTATATTTTCATATTTTAGTTGATTTCGGGTCTGTTCATGGAGAGTAAGACTTTGAATCGAAGACTTGCGAATCAGTTTTCGGCATTCGAGGTAGGTTATGGCTTAACTTTTTCAGACTAGGCTGGATAGTTAATTTTGATACAAATCATGTTAAAGGTGTGGGAAATAATAATGAAAATGGCTAAGTTTATTGTGTGGGGGCCTATATGTTGATGTATTTGGCGGTTTTGGAATATTATTTGCTATGTGTGACCGTGTGGGGTCTTGTATAATATTGTTGGCCTTGTGTATATGAAATTAATTATATGTTGCTAATGAGAAAGCCTAATATGGTATCAATTGTATATTGTGATGTATTCATACTTTGTTGGCATGTGAATCATATTGGATTTCATGGATGGTTGGGAAATTTAGTGGATATTTGGCTCACTTGGTTGGTATATTGGTTGGATATGAAAACACTCGTGCTTTGGTTGTGAGAATTTCATCCTCATATCATATTTATTCATGAAACATTAGTACCACTATGGAAATACTGGAAACATTGGAAATACTATATTTTTCTGACAGAAAATGTGACATCTTATAAAAACCCTCCCCGAAAGATGTACCGGGGAAGAGATATAGATATGGATTAGATATGGAATGTATACGGGTTGACAAACCCCCATGGATCCTACGTCGGGAAGCTTTAGCTCCGTAGGTGTATACAGAGATTGTGCGACAACCACGTGTATTACATCATTCATTATATTTACCTCATTACACTTGTGTAGTGATTGTATTTCTATGTTGACTTGTTACCTATCCACTTATTCTATCTTCCTTTACTTGTTCTTGATGTTCTCGTATGTTTGTTCTTCATTGCTCTACTTGTATGTGGTATAATGTATACTTGTATCCCTTTTTGGTGTTTGTTGCAATATATGTGAGTATTATAGAACTGTTAGTGCAAAAGGGGTGGGCTACCATTGCGGGATATTTTCTGATTGCAAGTGACGTGTCCTTAGTGTATACTTTTGTATGCTTTATTTTCATCTTTGCTTGGTCGGCCTATGATACCTACTATGTATAGATGGACTGTAATCACCCCTACTTACCCTTTCGGTGTCGATCCTGATTCAAGTGCGTCTCACAATGATTAATTCAGGCGCCTTCAATGTTATTCAAGGTAGCAGTTGGATTTCATGCGTATGAAGTTCACTTTCATCTTTCTATATTAGACTATGTCTTTACTAGTATTAAGAGATTGAGTTGCTCCTGTTGGATTTCTTATGTATTTGATTAATGAATTGTAGTAGTTCTTATAATGTGACATCAGGTTTTGAAAGTTGTGGCATTATTAGTTATGTTTCTTATCGGTTTTATTATATGTATGCAGTTCGGTTTTATTCTAGAAGCCTTACCTTGGGGTTATTGTTGTATTTCGTCTTATGTATCTATTTGGGTGATAGGCTTACTTGTCAAGGTTCACTATCTTGACATTTTTATCCTATAGTTTACTGACTAATTCAGTCAGCACTAATTTTCCGAAATTTTCCTTTCACAATTAATTTTTGTCAAGAATACTTCCTAAATCCTAACTTAAGTAACATTTTTAGGTAAAAGGACATTCTTTAGCAGACTAACACAAAACAATTTTTTGTCCATAAGTACTGTATACAATTCTTCATAGACCACCCATCATGTAATTGCTTTTATTTCCAAGTGCACTAACTAAATGGAAAAATCATATAAAGTACATATAGCACAACTAATGATTTAATTAACCATAGTAATTAAATTTTTGAATATTTATCCAACAACCATCAATATGGGACTTGCATTACTTCTCGCTGCAAAATCTAAATTAGTATGATAACGAATCAATAAATATAATATTCATATTGATAAAAATTAAAAAAGGTTAGCTCAAAAAAATTGAAATATCTTATTATACAAATGCAATTTTCTCTAACATAGTGTTATAATTAATAATTAATGATAGAGAAAACGCTAAAGACATACAATGAATAACTCTATGCGACAATATTTTGGCTCAATATCCTTACCACATATAATGGCATTGTCACCTTTAGTGGTCCCATTGCCTTCCCTTTGAAAACTTATTTTCCAAATTTCTTGTTAATGGATCTCTTTTAGAAGTCAACATCTCCAACAATATTTTCATTATCACTAAAGACTCAGCAATAATTAGTCTTTAATTTTTTATAGCTTGCATTACTTTTTTCCACTACATAATTTAGTACAGTACAAATATCCATTATGATAACATTTGAGAAAACTAACACAAAAAATTGACATACCTTTAGAGACAGATGCAAATTTCTTTCGAGTAGTGTTAATATTAACAATCAATGGAGGAACAACTGAAAAGACATTTCGTGAACTCTCTGCGGATAATATTTTAGTTTAATTTCTTTATCACTTGAAGTTGCATTGTCATTTATCACTTTTAGTGGCTTGTGTTGCCTCTTTCACGAGATTATTTTTTCTTGAATTGTTAATAGATATCTTCTGGGAGTCAATATCTCCACTAGGGAGAGACAAATACTTTTGTTTAACCATCTTTTTCTTTCAGTAATATGTATATTTCCCCCCGTTGTAGGTACCTTAGGAAGTCATACTAATCTAAAATTCAATGGAAATATAGACTTCAATTTTAAGCATTTATTTTATCAAATTCATATAGAGGGGATACACTATACTAAGTGAATCGTGAAATCGAACCAAACAACAAAAGTAGACTGTCAAGATCAAACAAAATCATAAGAAAGTCCATAGAACAAACTGGAATATATAAAAATACAGTAAACATTGACTTATTTTATTATAACAACAACCAAAATAGATAAAAATTATTCATTGATATATAATCATGGTTAATAAAGTATCTGAAAGTCTACTATACATTTATAATTTATACAATTACATCAAGTTTAGGTGAGCGTCTAAAAATTATACGACTACCACTATTTTAACTAAGACTAACTAAATGATAAATATTTATTTCGCAATTTGAATGAGCTAGGTAGTAGTAGAAATTAGAGATTAGTTCCATAATTTGATATCTCGTAGAGAAATACAAATAGTAAAACATATATAGAAATCATAAATCAAAAAATATCGAGAAGAGTAGAGTAAAGCTGAAAATAACCATGAAAGTCAGTATAAGAGATGGAGTAGAGGAAGGAATTATGATAGAACTTTCAGTTATGGGGTATCCTACTGCATCAACATAAAGAACAACTAAAAATTATAGCGATTTCTCCTATGATAATGTTCAGAACTAATAAATTTGAACAAATTAAGAAGGGCAAAGTAACTCCTACAGTTGTTCTCGAACCTCAAGCCATTATCGTCTATAAATTGATGCACCTTTAAAGTTCAAGTATGAATATTAAAAGAGTAGACACAAGCGGTTGCTCTCTCTCCAAGTATTATGCGCCTAATATAGTTGGCATATTCTGCACAAGCATCTACATTCACATAAAAGTACAAACCTGATATATGATAAATTACTCAAATCAGCTAAAGATGTCTTTAAACTAATGATATGTAATGACCAATGATAGACCTACGACACTTGTATAAGACATTGGTGTTTTCATTAATTATTTTAGCATTTGTCATCATGAAACTTTAGAATTAATCTTATCATCTATATTAAAATTCGAAACAACAAACAACATATTGACTATGTCTATAAAAATAATCAAGTTAACAAATTATCACAATTAAATAATTTATATGTGAGTCAAGACACCTAATTTTTACGGCATCACACCTTATAAACGTTATAAAAGCTTGATCTTATTTTCTAAAAGATTATGCTATCACATTTAAATTGATGTCTAGGGATGAGCATGGTATGATATAGTACGGTATTTGAAAATTTAGTATGGTAATTTCGGTATTCGATTTTTAAAAATACTATACCATTACCATACCATATTAATTCGGTATGCTTCGATATTTTGATGTTCGATTTCGGTATTTTGCGGTATGGTAAACGATAATCATAGTTTGTTTAACTTCAACAATATATACTCGAATAACAAAGTATTATTACGTCGACTTTTCAAAAGCACATCTCAATTATATTTTAATTACACATTACACATGTACAAATATTCAAAAAGAAGTATGAACAATTCCTTTTGTTAGTCAATTATATAAAAAAAGACATTACAATTAAGATAGAGTACTCTTTTTGCGGTATTTCGATATATCATTTATAAATATCAAATATCATACTGTATACCCAAAAAGTTTTAAAATATATACCATACCCAATACCATAATGTCAAAACAGTGATATCCAAAATTTTGATTTGATATGATAATTTGGTATATACTATACCATGTCCATCCCTATCTATGTCTATACTTGAAAGCAAAAATCACACATACTCAAATCACAAGTAAAAAAACACTGAAGCGAAAAACGTTTAAAGCAAAAATACACCAAATGAGAAAATTATCCTGATTTAGATTTACAGTTAGGATTAATTACGGGTCATGTCTAAGGCTTTTAAAAGTTATGATATGATGCTAGTAAAAATCAATATTTATTAATAGAATAATAAAGAATATTATAACATCATCACATAACATCATCACAAACAGAGAGCATTTGTTGAGATATAGTAACAAAACTCTGATAATCGAATTTTTTTTTGTGAAAAATGACAAATAACTATGCAATCTTGATAGCAATTTAAAATTGATGATACAATATTAGTCTAAATCAATGTTATACATAGATAAAGAAAAAATATAGAACATCAACCATTGACGATCAACCCAAATATCTTATAATCTACAAAAAGCAATGAATAAAATTGAGGAACACGATATTTTTGTCTCTCTTATTATATATAGATAAATTATTATTATTATGTAATAGTTAAAATATATCACATTTACCATATTTATTTTATCAGACCCATTAACTACTTTATTAAATTTGAGAGTTGGGTATTTGTTACAAATAAGAAAATGAAAAAAAGAAGAGGAATGGGTGGAAGAAGTGGGCAATGATGCATAAAAAGGGAGCATTAGCCAAAGTTGAAGTTGTTTATTAAAGTTATGTAAGGTACTATCTAGATTATAATCCTGTCTACCTTCACTTGTCTTTTATTACACCATGATGTTTGACTATGAAATTGTTTAGATGTTAAGGTGAATAGATTGAAATGAATGTGGATGTTGTAAATTGAAATTGTTGTCTTTTCACCTTGCCTTATGATAAGATTAACAGATAGAATGTCAGTTTAGGGAAAACAAGTGTATATGGATGGATGCTTTGATAAAATAATTCAAAACATTAATAAACTGGATTGATTACTATAAATAAATAACAACAACACTATACCCAGTGAAATCCCACAAGTGAGATCTGGGGAGGGTAGAGTCTACGCAAATCTTACCACTACCTCGTGGAGGTAGAGAGGTTGTTTCGAAGGACCCAATTTTGGGCCATCCCGTGTTCAAAAATTACATGCCCTGATATTAATATGAAACTGAAGCAGTGTAGATTAGTCTACGATGTAATGGGACAAAAGCTCCCCGCATAAACCCAGATTATTTCTATGTTCAGGAAATTTCATTAGACAACCATATCAGTTCAGCTGCTGCAAGAAGATTTTGGCTATGTCATGGTAAGATTGATCATGGAAACAACATTTAACTTCTTTCAATAATAAGACTACATAGGGCACCATAATTTAAGACGTAACTAAGATCAGCTCAGGGGTTAATACTGTCTTTAGGGGTGTTCATGGTTCGGTAACATATTTTCGTCGAGTTTTTTATTATTTAAAATCAAAGCAAATTAATTATAATGAACATTTATTAGTTTGGTTCGACTTTGAAGAAATCTAGTGGTACAACTCTTTCTGTTTTTGGTTAAAACCAAATATATTTTGGTCGAGTTTCTTATTATTTAAAATCAAACCTAATTAAAATAATGTAAATTTATGTTTGGTTCAATTTTTAAGAAATCTAGTGGTACATCTCTTTCATTTTTGTTCTTACAATATTAATATAGTTTTTTTGCAACAAGAACGTATATTACTTATTTAGATGCAAATGTTTTAATAAATGTATATTACTTATTTAGATGCAAATTTTTTAATATATGTATATCACATATTTGAATGCAGATTTTTTTCCTCTGTAGACATCGAAATCATATGAGACTCTATAAGACAAGTCGAAATGGTCGCTTGACATTCATAATGATCAAATATATTACAAGGACGTCAATAAAAAATCACGCATCTACAAACACCATTTTCAGCGAATTTTCACCACTATTTCACATAAATTAAGTTGAATTTGAGAAAACAAAAACAAACTTAGATGGGTAAATATGGAAGAACACACAAATTCATTAAGAATTACATAAACAAACTAATCAAACAAAAAAATCACGCATTTATATACATGATTTTCAACGAATTCTAGTAAAGCCATTGACAACAAATAGTGGTTACACAAATTGAAAACTAAAGTATTTATAAAAAGTTTTAGTGAATCATACCTGAAAGAGAAGAAAAACAACGTGAAGAGGAGGAGAGAGAGAAACGTGAAAAGAGGGAGAGAGAGTAACGTAAAGAGGGAGGGTGAAAAACAACATATATATATATAGAGAGAGAGAAATAACAAAGTGAGAGAGTTTTGAGGAAATAAATTACATTTATTCATTCTTTTTCGTATCTGACCAGTTTTGAAATTTTCAAATACAATAAAAGATTTAAAAAAAACAAACAAATGCACAATTGAAGTCTGAATAATTTAGATTCAACCTTAAGTGCAAAAACTTAGGAGTCGTTTGGTAGAGTGTATTAAAATGTTAATGCATATATTAGTTTAATGTGTATTAGTAGTACCTTGTTTGGTATAACTTTTTATCCTGTGTATAACTAATTCAAGCATTAGTTATATATTCTATTGTGTATTGCTGTGTTTATTACTAATACCTCAAAAATCATGACATTAGTAATGCAATGAATCTAATACATGCATTAACATGCTTAAAGATCCTATTACCCCTAAAAATATTTTTCGCATCTTTTTCAACATATATATTGAGAGTATTATATAAAAAAAATCATTTTTTTTTAAAATTATGTAATGCATAATTTTTTTTAATACATTGAATCAAACACTGCATAAGAAAAATACAAGCATAACTAATCCAAACATAATTAACACAGGTATTACTAATACAAGTATTACTAATACACTATATTTTGCACTATTTTATACACCATAACAAACGACACCTTAGAGATGATAGGTCAACTCATCCAAGCGGAACGACGTCAGTTTGCTCTGCGGTAATCGAATCGCAGATATGAGTTCCGTCATCGACTATTATGTACACACTACACTTGTTCAGTAGTAAGTTTTAGGAAAGAACTAAAGGGTTTATAAGTCTCCACTACTCGAACCCCTTTATCTTCAATCCTAAATTCCCCTTTCTTCAGTCCTGAATAATTTTTGAGTGTATTGGTGAAGCCAAATTGGATGGATAGACACAGAGGGGAGAGGTACGGAAATAACAACTCGGACCAATTTCATTACAAGCATTCAAGGGGTCCTCCATCTCCTAGAACTTATTCTGATGGTTCTGGGAACCCTCAACATCATCATCATCGAAGCCCTGATGTATATCGCGTCCCCCGCCCTAACCGGGCCTTCCATAGCCCTCCTCGGCAACCTACCGATACTATTGCTGCTGGGGTTGATTCTGGAAGGTTGAATTCGAATTACCAGACGCCGCCACCGCCTTATCCTCCTTCGGGGAAAAAACGAGGTTACCCCTTTCCAGGTATACCTCAAACTTCTCATATGTTTCCTCTTTTTTTTTGTTTTCCTTCTTTGTTGCTGTAATCTGAACGTGAATGTTTTAGAACTGGAACAAAATTGACTTGGTAGAGTGGAATGGATATTGGAGGATTTTGTATATATTCATAATTGATGTAAGGATACATGAGAGCGTCCAATTATGTATAATTTTTTATTTTGGTCCTCGTGATAATATGACTCAAGATGAGGAGGTGTGAGAGAATGGCTGGTTTTGGGAGAGCTAGAGGTACACTGTAGAAGTATCGCGGAGAGGTGATAAGACAAGACATGGACATGGTACAGTTTCAGTTTATTGCGACATGACTTTCGAAAATATTGTGGAGGATAAAAATTAGGTTAGTAGGTGGGAGTGCATTGTCTTTCTCTTCGTCCATCTTTTAATTGTTCTTAAATTGCTCTCCTAGAAAATATAAAGTACTTAAGAACCTCATTAAATAAAAGGGTACAATTGAAAGAAATTTCCAATATGTCTCGTGAAGAATGAACAATTCATTTATTTTAGACATTGAAAAATAGCTCAACAATTTATTTATTTTGGAATGGAGGGAGTACTATATGTTGTTTTTTGTATTTCCATTACTTCTTTTTTATGGACTACTTTAGACTGTTTTTTCGTAAGCCAAGGGTCTATTAGAAACAACCTCTCTACCTCTGAGGTAGAGGTAATATCTGTGTACTCTCTTTCCTCCCAAACCTTGGGTATGTTGTTAAATATGCTTAGTCAGATATTACAAAAACTTACACTTATTTATCAATAACTGATGGACGAAAAGTGTTATTAACCCTATATTTTGTCTTGTATTTTATTTGATTAAAATGAGTAATTTGGTTTGACCTCTTACTGGGGCAACATCCTGTTTAATTAGGGATTTAAAAGGAAGCATTATTCTAGATGAATGAATAGCTAGTTTTTAGCTAATAATCCAACAACCTTACTAATGGTGGACCCTGGATTGCTTAACTGCATAAGAGTGAAGTTGGTATTTACCACTAATCGTAAGTGCATAACTATTTGAAAGTTTGATGGTGAAAAAAGTTAAACAAACTAAGTACAATTAACATCATCACTACTTAAAAGATCACCCTTTCGCAATTATACCCATCTAGTTTTCCCATTTTTTAAATGATGAAAAATAATATTGTCATTTAGGGGTCTTTGGTTGGGTGTATAAGAACAATGCAAAATATGGTGTATTAGTGATGTTTGCATTAGTAATGCGAGAATTAGTTATGCTTGTATTGGTTATGTTTAGATTTTTCTTATGCAGTGTTTGGTTTGATGTGTTAAAAATAGCATAAATTGCATACTTTTTTTTTTAAAAGTATTTATTTACAAAAATATCCTCCATAAATATGGTGGAAAGGATGTGGAAAAGGTTTTATGAGACAATTGTACCTTTATTCATGCTAATATATGCATTAAAATCCATTGTATTATTAATATCATGGATCTTAAGGTATTAGTAATACACACCTTGATACACAATAGAATGTATAGCTAATATAAGCAGTAGTTATACAAAGGCTAAAAAATGTACAAAACAAGTTATTAGTAATACACAAGACTAATGCATGCATTATTTTTTTTAATACACTCTACCTAACGACCACTTGTAGTGCTAAGTATTTTATGCTCTACGTAACAAACTAAACAATATAATGAAGGCCTTTCAAAACATCCATGAACGTGAAAATTTGAAAGAAGCTTCAATGCTACTTTCATTGCCATCATTTTGAAGATAAAAGGTGCCACTGAGTTGAGGGATTTTAGACCCATAAGCCTGATGGAAAGTATATATATGTTCTCTAAAGTCCTAAGAAGTCCTAACAGAGAGATTGAGGGTGATGGAAAAGTTGGTCGACTCACAACAAATGACATTTATTAAAGGTAGGTAGATTATGGATGCAGTCCTAGTTGCAAATGAAATTGTAGGGTCAAGACTACAGAAGAAAGCAGGAATTCATGCAAGCTTGACATTGAAAAAGCTTACGACCATGTTAATTGGGGATACTTTGCATGGTGTTTTGGAGAAGATGGATTCAGTGGATAAAATTCTGCATATCTTTAGTGAACTTAGTGCTGATTAATGGTGCAACAATAGGATTGTTTTAGAGCACAAGGGGCCTTAGGCAGGAGATCCCTTTCTGTTTTTATTAGCCATGGAGGGACTTAACAACATGATCAAAATAGCAAACACAAGTGGCTAGTTGAGCGGGTTTGATGTGGCTAGAGAAGGAAAGGAAAGTTTAGAGGTGACTCATCTACAATATGCAGATGATATGCTTACCTTTTGTGCTGCAGAAGATCAACTCGAATATCTATGAGTGATATTGGTTCTGTTTGAAGGGATTTTTGGGTTACAGATTAATTTGAGAGAGACTTTCTTTTACCCCATTAATGTGGTAAACAACTTGGAGACATTGAATACAATTTTAGGTGGATAGGTTGGGCTTTACCAGTGGCATACCTTGGGATGCCTTTGGGTGCTAAATCAAAAAAGAAATCTGGAAAAGTGTAATAAAGAAGTGTGACAAGAAGTTGGCGAGATGGAAGGGCCAATACTTGTCACTAGGAGGTAGGGAAACTCTCACTAACTCCGTCCAAGATGCTAATGCCAACTTACATGATGTCATTTTATTTCCCATACCTGTGGGGCTCACAGATAGATCAGACAAGATTAGAAGGAAGTTCTTATGGCAAGAAAACAAGGACAAGAAATATTACAATTTGGTCAAATGAAAAGATTTGATAGTAGAGATAAGTTACTAGGGTTTGGGCATTAAAAATCTGCTTAATCGTAGCAAGACCCTTAGAATGAAATGGTCGTGGAAGTATGCTAATGATAAACAACAAATGTTGTAGGGGAAAGTCGTTGAAGCCAAGTATGAGGACGAAAACTAGTGGATAACAAAGGAAGTAAGTACACCATATAGTGTGAATTTGTGGAGATCAATAAGGGCTTTGTGGGATGAATTTAAGATCAACATCAAGATTAAAGTGAAGAATGGGGAAAGACAAACTTCTGGGTAGATGACAACATAAGATTGGTTTTTGAGGAATATTTATCCATACGTTCATAAATTAATGCTACAACAACACTGGACCATTGCAGAAATGTGGAGTCGAAGGGTGTGAAATCAATTTTAGAAGACAAGTAAATGCCTAGGAAATCACAAGAGGCGCAATTTTTTAACACTTTTGGCCAGTTTAAAAGGACACAAGGACACAAAAAAGGGAAGATGAACTTTGGTAACAGGGTAGTGACAAAAGAACTTTCAAGGTTGGCAAAACATATATGAGGATGAAGAATCTCACTCAATAGAACACCTATCCTGTATAGAAAATTTGTCCCAAAAATTCACTTGGACCCCTCAACTAAGACTGATACCTATTGAACACCTATCCTGTATAGAAAATTGTTCCTATTAGGCGCTTTCGGATATTGAGTAAAAATTGTGAAGTGCGTGTAGCACAACCGCGGTGACATGGCAAAAAGGGCTAATTGAAAGATGACACGTGGCATATAGGGTCCAATAGTTATTAAAAAATAATTATAATTTTTTTTAAAAAATAAAAATAAAAAATTGGTCCTCTCCTCTCCCCCTCCATCTTCTTCTCCAAGCCATTCCAACGTGGTTCTAATAGTGATTTTTTTTTTAATCCTTGGCATAGATTGTTCGTTATCATAGATCAGAAAAACTATTGAAAGACATTGGAAATAAAAAACAGAATAGGCTTTTCTTCCCTTAATGTATCAAAATCTCAAAGTCAAAACAAGTACAACTTTCAATTTTCCCATTTGTTCTTCACATCAGCAGCTTCCATAGGAGCAATGAGGGTCTTCTTCTTTGGAATTCTACTAATGTCAATTTGATATCTGTGAGTGAAAGTCTCTTAAAATTCATCTGGCTCCTCACCATGTCCGGAGCATCAACAAGAGCCTTGTTTTGGTCAATGACATCGACGATAACAATTGACGATAACAACTAACGACGACGAAGTTTCAACTGACGATGACTACGGGGAGGGTGGGGTGGGGGTTGAAGACAACGAATTGGGGTAGGGTGGGTGTGTGAAGACGACAAACTTAGGGTGGGGGTGCTGTGAAGACGACATGACGTGGGGGGAGGGAGCGCTTTTTTTCTTTTTTTTAATTAAGAAATTATGATGAATAATAATTATATTAATAAAATAAGTTAAGGATGAATTTTTAAATTAAAAAAATAGTTAAAATATTAATTACTTTTTGATTCACGCGCTCAAGGAGAGTGTGTTACACTCTCCTTGCCAAATCAGCATTTTGTGCTTAATAGGCATAAATTTTAGCAATTGAGGTGTCTGATAGGTACATGCCCGAGTTGAGGGGTCCAATGAATTTTTTGAACAAGTTTAAGTGGCTGTTTATGGCTTTAGCCAAAAGTATTTGGAATGTAAATATTCCTCACAAGGTTGCTTGTTTTATTTGGCTTCTATCCAAGGATGCAGTCCTTACAACAGACAATCAGACAATCGAACGATACCCATAGAACACATATTAAGCTACCTATTCCCTACAGTGCAAAATTGCCAATTTTCGAACGATTATATTATCCTAAAGAGACTTACATGAGCTATGAGAAATTCCTTAATGCACCAAATACTAAAAATCCATCATTTTAAGAATCAATATCCTAAATGTATCTAATTTGCTTTGTACATTATTCAAGCCAAACAATATACTATTTACAATTCGTGCTTTTTACTAACTCATTTATGATTGATGAAAGTGGATTCTCCGAATTCTTTTATTGAAGAAGCATACCGACCAATCCTAATATTATACAACATCATACCAGTATAACCCCATAGAGTGGGGTTTGGAGAGGGTAGCAGACGGGTAGAGTGTATGCAGACCTTACCTTTACTTCAGAGCGGAGAGATTGTCTGCGATAGGACCCTCGCCTCTAGGAAGAATGTCCAAAGTGGTTTGACAAAAAAAAGTATCAGAAGTACAAGAAATAGATAGTAACAAAAAAATGATAAAAAAAAAATAACTATAACAAAAATGATATCACAGTACAAAAAAACAATGGGTAGTAACAAAAATCAAAGGACAAGCACGGCAGTAGCAATACTGCAACTAATAGTAAGGATGGTAACAAAACAACATACTACTAATTACTTACCTTGTACCATAATCCATATCCACTACAACCTCCTACCTAGAAGTCATGTCCTTGGTAAGCTGAAAGTGCGCCATATCTTGTCTAATCACCTCTCCCTAATGCTTCTTTGGTCTACCTTTCCTGAAACCATCCATAATTAGCCTCTCATACCTTTGCACTTGGGCATCCACATATCTACTTTTTTTATGCCCGGACTATTTTAATCTTGCTTCCTACATCTTGTCTTCTACCGAAGCTACTTCTACCTTGTTATAAATATGCTCCTTTCTGATCCCATCTCTCTTATTATGTCCATAGATCTATCGCAACATTCTTATTTATGCAACTTTCGTTTTTGTATGTGAGAATTCTTGAATGGCCTATAGTCTGCCCCATACAATATAGTTTGTTTAACTACCACACTGTAGAACTTAAATTTTGGTGACACCTTCTTATCACATAAGACTAACAAGATTCCAGAGCAAACCTCCATTTTATCCCCTCTGCACCAATATAAAAGTAACATCCTCGTCTATCTCCCATTTTCGTGGATAATAGTCATAAGATATTTGAAACTTCCTCTCCTATGGATGGCTTGTGTATCGAGCGTTTCTTCTACATCCACCTCATGGTTTAATGTCACTGAACGAATACTCCAATCCTAATATTCTAAGAAAAAAATTTAATTTGTGAAATTTTCTCTAGGAAGAATGATTTATAGTAGAGACTCGTCAACAACCCTGATGATTTTCATCTGCTCGTCAATTGTGTTCATTGCATTTGAATTGAATTTTTTTATAAGATGGTCGTGCTTTGGATTTGTATTTTTTCTTTCTATGCTTCGCTATAATGATTGAAGAAAGGGAGGTGGACAAGTCAAAGAAAAGAAAAGCCAGCATTGAGTAACACAAAAGAAGAAAGTCGAGTAAAGGTGAAAAAAGAAGAACAAACTCGGTTATAAAATTGTGCCATAAAGTGGAGTACCGCAGGCATATAGCAGAGTAATTAAGGATATGTATGAGGGAGCGAAAACCCAGGTGAGGACGGCGGGAGGAGACTCAGAGCATTTCACTGTCCTGACAGGATTGCATCAGGGATCTACTCTTAGTCCCTTTTTGTTTGCGCTAGTAATGGATGTGTTAACGCGGCGTATCCAAGGGGAGGTGCCGTGGTGTATGCTTTTTGCAGACGATGTAGTCCTGATAGATGAGACGCGAGGGGGTGTGAACGACAAATTAGAGCTGTGGAGGCAAACTCTGGAGTCTAAAGGGTTCAGGGTGAGCAGAACCAAGACAGAGTATGTGGAATGTAAGTTTAATGACGTAAGGCGAGAGAATGAGGTAGTGGTGAGGCTAGAAGCGCAGGAGGTAAAGAAAAGGGATAAGTTCAAGTACCTCGGGTCCGTGATCCAGAGTAACGGTGAGATTGACGAGGATGTCTCGCACCGTATCGGGGCGGGATGGATGAAGTGGAAACTTGCATCGGGGGTGCTGTGTGATAAGAAGGTGCCGCCCAAGCTTAAAGGTAAATTCTATAGGGTGGTAGTCCGTCCGGCCTTGCTGTATGGAGCGGAGTGTTGGCCAGTTAAGAACTCCCACACCCAAAGAATGAAGGTGGCAGAAATGCGGATGTTGCGCTGGATGTGTGGACTGACCCGAAGGGATAGAGCTCGGAATGAGACTATCCGGGAGAAGGTTGGGGTGACTTCAGTGGAGTGTAAGATGCGGGAAGCACGATTGAGATGGTTCGGACACGTGAAGAGGAGGGGCATGGATGCCCCGGTCCGTAGGTGTGAGAGGCTAGCGTTGGATGGTTTTAGACGGGGTAGGGGTAGACCGAAGAAGTACTGGGGTGAGGTGATTAGGCGGGACATGGAACAGTTACAGCTTACCGAGGACATGACCCTAGATAGGAAGGTCTGGAAGACGCGAATTACGGCAGAGGATTAGGGCCTGTTCGGGTCGCTAATGTAGGGAGGTAATTGGTGGGGGTGTATTCCTGGTATGATTCCGTATTCAATGTTCTGTTCCGTGTTCCGTGTTCTATGTTTGTTACGAATCTGTGTGCTTTCCTCTGCTTTATATTCCTGCATTCCTGCTTTACTCTGTTTTATATTCCTTATGGCTGCAGTATCTATGTTATGTCATCTGCTTCTGTGCTGTACTATGTGTTTGTTTGATATCTCGTAACTTGAGCCGGGGGTCTTTCGGAAACAGCCTTTCTACTTCATCAGAGGTAGAGGTATGGACTGCGTACATCTTACCCCCCCCAGACCCCACAAAGTGGGAATACACTGGGTTTGTTGTTGTTGTTGTTGTTCTTTCACTTCCTGCCACTACTTTCAATGTCCCAACCTACTCGATGCACCCATCCATCCTTACAAACTTTGGGCGCTTACCAGAATTTTATGTGAACTATATTGCCTAAATGTATGTGTGAGAAATATAGGAGAAAAATATTATTGAATTGTTGTAACTACATTATTACATTGAGGCATTCCAATCCTTTTCCTAATAGGACACTACATTACAATCCTTTTTCAAGTAGGATTTTATATGCTATTTCCTATTCCTACTCATATCCTAACACTTCCCCTCAAGCTGGTGAATAGAAGACATATGTACCAAGCTTGTTATGGATGTAGCTAATATGAGAATCGGTGAGGGACTTGGTGAAGATATCTGCAAGAAAACTGATAAGGATTGCTTTGGAAGTCTGGGAGACCTCAATTGAAACGGAACAAACTGAAAAAATGATCTGAAAAGTAGTAAATATTGCCGTAAAGTTGATGTGTCACTGGAAAATTGCCGAAAACTGATATAAAATATACGGGTCATCTCGAAATCAAGAGATGAGTAGATCTTGAACATGAAAGTCATCGGAAACTTAGCCAAAACATGCTCACGCCGGATTATTAGATTTGATGACTGAAAAGTGACTACAATCTGAGGAAAAAAAAGTATATGGGTAGGGTCGGAATGATGACATGACCTTACTAAAAAAGAGAAATATGTGTAGGGTTGGAATGATGGCACGACCCTATTGAGAAATAGAAATTATATGAGTAGGGTCGGAATGACGGCACGATCCTACTGGAAAAGAGAAATTATATGGGCAGGGTCGGAATGATGGAACGATCCTACTGAAAAAGATCTGAGGAGTCACCGGAAAAACGTACGAAACTATGTAAATTAAATTTGAGGAGTCACCAGGAAGATGCATGGTGCTATGCAACTCAGATATGAGACAGTAGTCCAGAAAGATGCACGGTGCTACGCAAATCAGATATGAGAAAATAGTCACTGAAAAGAAGTACAGTGCTAAGAAAAATAGATATGAAAAAGTAGTCACCGGACAGATGCATGGTGCTACGCAAAGATATGAGAAAATAGTCACTAGAAAGATACACAGTGAGTTAGTGACCCAAATTTTGCTAACATAATCATTGGCTAGACGAGCGACATATATGGATTGTAGCCGCCCGCCGGCAGCGGAAACTCTTTGATTCTTTACCAAGATCGTGGAAGCTCTGATACCATGTGAGAAATATAGGAGAAAAATATTATTGAATTGTTGTAACTAGATTATTACATTGAGACCCTATTTATAGACAATACATTACAATCCTTTTCCAAGTAGGATTTTATATGCTATTCCTATTTCTACTCATATTCTAACAGTATGTATCGCAAAAGGAATAATGATCTATGCACATTAATCTAGAGACAAATCACATGAGCTATCATAGGAAGAACCGTGGTCAGTAAAAGGAGTCCTGTGCACTAAAGCTCTCGGTATGCGCGGGGCCCCGAGAAGGGCCGGACGTCAAGGGTCGGTGAGGGTTCATATAGTTCAACCCTAACTTATTGGGGAGAAAGTTGTCTCGAAAGACCTAATTACATGGACTGAGTTATATGAAGATGGTTAGTGAGAGTTCATGTGTGTCTATCCCAATTTGTTGGAGATTGAGGCGCGTGATTGTCGTGTTTATATAAATATATATAATTCTGAGTTGGGTTAACGAGTTTTTGAGGAATCTCTCCACTCAAGGTGGGTACATCTCTACTTCTTACAGTTCCTTTTACTAGTGATTCCAGTGCGAGATGGCATTGATCTGATATTTTACAACTCTTTAAAGCAAGGAAATGTCTTGTTTCTCTAATTTAAAGCCAAGTTAGAGTCAGGGTCTTGGTGTAGTTATAAAAGCATAATGTGTGATGTGTGGGTTATGCACATGTCACAGGGTTCAAATCACGTAGCAGATAGAAACATGGTATTTAGGCGGAGAAGGGTAGAGGGGTGGACCCATTATTATCAAGTTCTGAGCCGTGCATCGCTAGCTTCGGTTATTTCTTGGTCATAAAAAGCCAAATTAAAAATATGACTCACCCGTAAGTTTGCAGTGTTACCACACTTGATGTGGTGTGTGGTCTTGTGTGGACTTTAGAATTGCCACCTAACTGAAGGATGTGTCTTGCATGGTGAGCCAACATTATTTAGTGGGTTTCCTAACACCTCGAGCATTAAGAGTAGTCTTAAGTTATATAACTTAGTTTTCAAACCGGTATACTCTTCGTGTGTCTCTTATGTACTTTCTAGATCAAACCATCAAGTGTTTTGATTCTTTTGACATGCTCTTGTAAGAATATTGTTGGTCAACTGTTTTCTTTCATCTCTCTCTATATATATACACAACACATATAAAGGTTTTTTGTAGTCCTCACATCAAAATTGATTGTACAAAAGCTTTACATGTGTCATTGTTTTGTCATAATTCGCTTTTTAAGATTTCCCACATAGACCTTTGTAATTGCTTAAAATTTCTTTTTTTTATTAAATTATTTTCTTTTTCATCTTAAAATATTTATCACATTTCACTTTTTGAGATCAAATTATATGAACTTTAATAAATATTTTAAAAAATCATTACTATGTTGATAGAATCATTGAAATTTATAGTATTTATTTTTCATATAGTTTTCAAATATCTAATTTCTAAGCTTATTGAATTAATTTAACACAAATTAGCTCCAAAATGAGTCAAATTGTCTTTTGAAAAATAAAATGATAAAATTTAAACTACTTCTGGTTTCAAAATTTTCTTTTACCACTGAAGCATATATCAGGTCTTAATTACTACATATTTTATCCTTAAATATACTTTAGTGATCTCGTTTGTGCTTATAAACATTTGTCCGAAAATTATTTTCAGGTGTAATTTTTAAATCTTTTACTTTTTAGTGTAGTCATTCATGCTTATAAATATTTGTTCTAAAATTATTTCAGATATAGTTTTTAAAATCTTTTACATTATCAATTATTAGTTTAGAACTATATATAAGGAGAATATTCATTTTTTGTAGTCCTCACATATTTTTTTGGTCTTTTTAATTAAAGTTTTTACGACTTTGTAGGTCTCACATATTTTCAAAGTTTATATATAAAGAAACTAGAAGAGCTTTCATGTATGTACTTGTTTAATTTTCTTTTTAAAAGTCTAATATATAAACTAAGAAGAATATTATCCTTTAACTTCAGATACTATTTATACTTTAATATTTTAGAAGTCTTAGAAAATGTCACATTGATGTTACCAAAAAAAAAGAAGTAAGAGTAGGAAAGGTTTTTAAAAAGATCTATAAACTTATTTTTAAGCGTTGGTTTGCGCCCGGGCTTAGCATTGGCCAAACGACACTATATATATGTGTGTATGTGTGTGTGTATATATATGTATGTATATATATGTGTGTGTATATATATACTAGTTTAGGTGTACGCGCCTTGCGCGTGTACCTCACTTTATTGAGTTCAAACATTACACTAAATAGAATATTTGTTTTAATAATAAAGATGAATACAGTAATTAATTTCAACATCTTTTGAAGAATTTATTTAATTAAACCTAACCTTTACCAAAAAATTTGTCAAAGCCGATCGACATTCATTTACCACCTGTAAACTGCAACAAAACAATACGATAATAGAGATATCGAAACAATATAATTAAATCTAACATTTACATAAAAATTTCCTCAAAGTCGTCTGACAATCATTTACCACCTGTAAACTATAACAAAATAATACAATAATAGAGATATCAAAATAATACAACTAAACTTAACTTTTACACAAAAATTTTTTCAAAACAGAAATATAAATACAATGCAATTAAACTTAACCTTTATCTAAAAAATTTTTTAAAGCCGACCGACATTCATCTACCACCTGTAAATTCATGTACGGCCTGTAAACTACAACAAAATAATACAATAGTAATCACAAAGCTTCAGTTTTGCTGAAAATAATTTTGTCTGAGGAAAAATTTTGACCCCAAAGAATGACATGAATGAAAACAAAGAAGATATATATATATATACACATAGTTAAATTCTACTATGTTGACAAAAACAGTGAACAAGTTGAGGATTGAAAAATTAATGATCCACCAATTAAGACATGCAACTGAATGAAGTTAATTTGTTTTTATATAAAGTAAAATTTTAATTAATTTTGAAGTGTTACGAATTATGATTTCTTATCTATATCAAATAACCAAACTTAAAACAATTGCTAATCAAATTACTTGCTAAGAGAACTTCACCCCAAAAAGAACACATACCTGTGTGTAGGAAAAAAGGGACTACCATAGATCTGTTGCTTATGACTTTTAGGATTTATCTAAGAAAGTGCATCTTAATATTTATACAAGTATTTTCTTAATAGAGTCCTATTTTAAGAGTATTTTTTTATTCTATTTTAGGAGTATTTTTTAATTGATCAGTACAAAGAAAAATATTAATTGATTCCCCTTCCATATATTTTAGGAGCCTAGTTAATATAATAAAAATAATTAAATAATAAATTAAAGAAAAATAGTGAAAAGACAATTTTGTCTAAAGGAGGTCTTTTAATGAAGGACAAAAAGTTCAAATCACTTTTCTAATGGCCTTCACACTTTTAATATATACATACACAATACATATATATATACACACACACATATATGTGGGTGTTTGTGTGTATATGCCATATTTTTGTCAATAATGTCTTTGTCATTTGATCCAATAGCGTTATGTTAGATAGGAATTGTATGAAATTTGTTGACTAAAGTCAATGTAATGTAGATTCCGCGTTCTGTTAAGGGAGTTCTTTGACGCTTGGTGTGCTCTTAGTTTCTATTTAACACCTGATAGGTCCTTTATTTTACTCTGCTTGTTTTTCTGGTTTTGTTTTTTTCTAAAAATATTATATTTAGTGTATTCATTGTTATCCATACTCATTCAGAACAAGTTGATGAAGGTGGTTTTGCCAAACTTTTTGTTGGATCTGTCCCAAGAACGGCAACTGAAGAAGATGTAAGTCCTTGTTAATCTTGAAATTTGGCATTTATTTTGTTTTCACTCATTGTTATTAGCACTCATCATAGGTGATACAAGTATTTGTATTCTGGTTCCTACTCTATATGCTTCCTTGTTTCTGGATCATGCACCTCTCTTTCTTTACCATATTTTTATACTTGCCGTTTATATCTAAAATTGGAATATACTTAGTTCTTTGTGTCAGCAAGCTATTGATCATGATGTTCTGTCAAAGAGAGAAGAATAAACTAACGTTGCGAAGGCACACATAATATATTGGTATTCGGATTGACTGATGACTTGCAGTTGATGTTGATTTGTCTTAACAGATAGTAGTTCTGTGGAACTGAACATTCTCTGAGCAGTGGTCCCGCCTGTGACAAGGCACTATGACTTTTCTTGCCATGACCTGCGTGCTCTAGGGAGTTCATTTTCACTGGATATTCTTCTCTTTAACTTCTAGACATCAATGCATATTATTTGCCAAGATTGGTGCCATCCTATCTTTTCCTTTATTTAACCTGTATCATTTCAGAATGTGCTTGGTATTCTTCCTCATCTCTCAGTCCATTTAGCTGACATTCTTGTTTGATGTCAGATCCGACCTCTGTTTGAGGAAGAAGGACGAGTACTCGAGGTAGCTTTCATCAAAGATAAGAGAACTGGGCAACAACAAGGTATGTATTGCTAGATTTTTATTTTTACTTTTTGCAAATTTGCTTTGGATCTACATGTCTCTTTTCAGGACCTTTGAGGGCTGAAGGAGCAGTATAAGATCATGTTTGGTGTCAGTTAGTTTTCCACAGTTGTCTGGATGCCTGGTATTGATTACAACTGTCTTTTGCGTTCATCCCGTCAACCAAGGAGAAGACGAGAATAAAATTTGTGAATCAACCTTTCTGTGGCAGTTGACAATAAGTGAAGAGGGGTTCTTGTTTTGTAGAATGGGTGTCAGTTGGAGAAACTAGAGAGTAAATTCTTGTATTAGGTTATATGAACGTCACTGTTTTCTGTGTTTACTTTGTGGAGTCTCTGGATGTACAGCACTTGAGATGCCTGACATTTTGATTATTGCCTAGTGATGTGCCCATCTTCTATTCCATTGGAGTAGTAATATGATTTTTTCAGTTTTAGTCATGGAAATTGGTCATGTTGATGCATGCTTGGCTCTATAGTAATTCAATTGTGGAATGTTTTGTGGATATGAAGTTGGATTATCAAATAGAAATGGCATGTCCAGCTTGTGTTTAGCGTATCTCCTTAGAAGTGAGTGATGAATTGCAAACTATTTCTTGGTAAATTATCGTATTAACTAACAGTCCAATATCATATACTTTTCACTTCCGGGGAATGATTGACTTATTGAAGCTTCCCCAGATTTCATCTGAAGCTTATCTTATCCCAGTGGTTGATCTCTGACAACAAATAACAGAGCAAACAAATAGATTCTCTCTTTCATCAGAGTGGTGAGGCTTAAATGGCTGATTTGAGATACTAGTGAAAACATTCTATAGTGCTATGTGTATTTAGACATTTTTTCTTCTCCATTCATATTTTGGTCAGATGAATGCGTATGGTTTATTTTGAAGCCATACCCTCCTTTTTGTTAACAGCTCCTCGATATGTTGTTAGCTTATCATTTGCAACATGCAGTGGTGGTTAACAAGTGTGTCTGGTGGGTAGATGCCTGGATGGCATGACATTGCCATTTTCTATTTTTCTGGTGCAGTATCGCGTATTTGAATGTATCCCCAGGATTTTTCAAATATATACCAGGATCAAATGTATACCAGGATTAATCTGATGTCTAGGATATTAATATTCCATCTTCAACTCATCGCTTGTGCTAATTGGGGCCTTGTGCATTATCTTGCATTATTTACCTCGATACAGAGAACGGGAGCCTTGGAGTAACTGGTAAAGTTGCTGCCATATGACCAGGAGGTCATGGGTTCAAACCTTGGAAACAACCTCTAATAGAAATGCAAGGTAAGGCTGTGTACGATACACCCTTGTGGTGGGGCCCTTCCCCGGACACCACGCATAGCTATAGGCTTAGTGCACCGGGCTGCCTTTTTTTTTTTATTTACCTCGTACAGTGAACCCTTCAGTGAATGCTTCTTAATGTTTGTTCGATGATGTTCATAGGTGAATGAGGTTCTTATGATAATGGTTCGCTAGATGGCGTTTGATTCATTTGGATGTAACTATTATTTATGTAATCCTCTTGGTATGGTTGGTTTTTGAGATTTGGCTTCATGGTCAACAACAATTGTCGCATCTGTCCTAAAAGAAAACATAATGCATGTGCATCGTATGTCGCATTTGTAAATTCTAGATTTTGTTCATTACAGGGTTATGACACCCTTATAGAACATACAGGGTTGCTTGATATATAATTTGAGTACTTTAATGAATATGTATGTGTAATTTTCTTGATGAAGTTCATCATCAAATGCAGGCTGCTTTAGTAATTTTCCTCATAAGATGTATTAGTTTATATGTGGTTCGCTTCTTTCGACTAGTGTGGTTGTTTGCGTATATTAATTGTGATCTCGCGGGGGGGATGGTCCCTGTGATGCTTTTCCATTTCCAAAACCCATGGGGTGCATAGCATGTGTGTTCGTTGAGCTTCATGTGCATCCCATCAAACTACAAATCATTTTGGTCATGACTTTGTTGAGCTCTATTAAACAACAGATTATTTCGTCTTCACAGGACCGTTATATTATGGTCCTGCTTTATTAACATGCCAGAGAGTGTATGATTTGGGTCTCAAGAGTTGCTACATTTTAAATTTGCCATGTGTCATCATTATGCCACAAAAGGTGGCTAGAGTGAAATTTGACAGAGCAGCTGCATGAATGACACTGTTGGTCAATACTGCATGTCATGAGAACAGTTTCACCCCTAAAGTCTCTTGGGACTGTAGAAATTATATCAGGAAAAGAGTAATAGTGATATGAAAGATGTTTGATGCCTGTCACCTGACCAAAATCAGGGAATTACGAGTTTTTATTTATAATGTATATTACAGTTAAAGTGGTGCTGAGGAGTTAAATGTGCTATCTGCCTTCAATACTGGTATCAGTTGCTTCACTTCCGAGTCAGGCTGTCTACTGATTTTCAGTGATTGGGTTATCACTTTGGTTTCTCTTCGTGCATTGCATCTTTAAGTTATTTCCATTTTCTGCTTCTTGGGATTTCATGCAGCTCCCCATTTCTGGCCTTCATTCACTTCGTTATAGGTGTTTGTTAATCGTTCTTCGTCAGGATATGGATGATATTTGATTGAATGTTTTAGGGGATAAGTTGCATACCTTGTCCTGATTTATGCAATCTTTGATTGTGCGACATACTTGACAAGTGATGTATGGTTAATCCACATTCATGTTGTCTGATTAAGTGGTAGAATGCCACATGGAGTATTTTGATTTATATTAATTCCGTGCTATGTGAACTTTTAATTTTCAAATGATGTTCTTAGTTACGAGATTTCCTCTGTTTCTACGCCTAAGTCATTAATTTTGTTTCTGAGATGGCACTTCTTGTTTTGGTTGCAACTTTAATCATTGCTATTTCTACTTTGATCTTTATGTATTTGTGAAGTGCATGTTCCGAGATACACAGAAAATTAGAAGCTTCCATGCCGTGGGTAATTAATAGCTCTCGCAATCTACAGAATGTATTTGGTTATATTAACTTCTCAAATAGTTGGGAAGAATAATGCATTCCTGTTTCTCCTCTTCTAGAATTTGGTTATATTAACTTCTCAAATGTTTGGGGAGGATAATGCATTCTTGTGTTTCCTCTTCTACGATTTAGTCTTGTGTGATTAACTGAATGAAAAAGAATGTTCGAACAATATTTCAATTGCGGAGTATATAATTCCTTTGGTTTTTAGATTTAATTCCATTTATCTTCAACCTGAGTGTCTGAAATGGCATTCTGAGAAGGCTCAGTTCAGTAACTCAGTTCAGTCATCAGTGACCAAGGAAGGTTTGAGAGGAAGAGGCTTGGAACTATAATAATTTTGTCTTTGAATAGTCAAACATTGTAAAGCCAATGGGGCTTCAAATGGTCTTACATGGGGGTTAAGAAGTATATGACCTTGATAGGATCTCACATCTGCAGTTAGAGATTCTGTTGTGGATGTGTGAAAGTCAATTAATTAAGTATTTAGTTTTGTTTTTAAGTATTTTTCGTTATTATTCAATAATAAGATTTAGATTTTATAGTTTCATAAGGATTAGGGTTAGCTATAGTTATTATTTTAGAATAGGGTTTATGTTTCCTACTTCCTTAAGGATTAGACTTCCTATTGTTGTAATAATACTCCTATTTAAAGGGTTTTTTGAGGAATAAATCAACAAGTCGTAGTTTAACGAAAACAAGAGATCAGAGTTCTCTACTGTTGAACACTAAGGTTTCAGCTTCCCTTTAATGAGTTGAATTAATATATTTCCCTATGACTCGACCCTTCTCTAAAGATCCCAACAATTTGGATCCAGAGGCTAACAAAATGAGAAATGAGATCAACTCCAAATTTTAAGAAGAACGTAGATTACAGAAACACTAATGAACTCTAAAATTGCTGCGATGGAACAATGCCTCGGCAAAAGCATTGTCCAAGTCATTGAAGAACAAGTGTCTAGCTTGGGAATCAACTCCACAAAACTAGCAACCCACGGAACTGAGTTGAGTAGCGCCCCCACAATTGGCATATCAACTACTCCTGAGGCAGTGCACCGTGTATTCAACTGGCCAAACAAAATCATCCAACAAGTGGCAATTCCTATTCGACAGTACCAAGGTATGGAAAGATGGATTTTCTTACTTATGAAGGTACTAGCGACCCTACTTTGGGCACATTGTTGTGAATTTTTTAAAAGTCAACATACAATGGAAGTGGAAAAGGTTGGAGTGATTGGGTTTCACATGAGAGAAACACAATTATGGTATTATCAGCTTAGACGAGCAAAGGGCCCAACGAGTTGGGAAGAAGTACAGAGACGATGTTTCCAGCGATTTGGACCTCCTGAAAGTAGCAACTCGGTGGGCGAATTAGTCACACTTCAGCAAATTGGTACAATTAAGATCTATCAACGCCAATTTCAAGAAAAGTTGGTTAAGGGTAGAATTGGATGATTCAGTTTACACTTTAAACTTTTCAGAAGTTCTGGATGACTGCCTTGAATTCGAGCTTGAGGACAAACTCTTTCAACGTGAGGGGAGTAATGTTGTGGATGTGTGGAAGTCAATTAATTAAGTATTTAAATGTATTTTTAAGTAGCTTTCTTTATTATTCTAGAATAGGATTTAGGTTATATAGTTTCATAGGGATTAGGGTTAGCTATAGTTATTAGCAGTGTTCAGTGATGCGTGATGCGGAAAAATGCGACAAGGCTCCGCATCACGCATTATGCGATGCGATCGCATCATTGAAGTGATGCGCAATTTAATTTTAAAAAAATACCTATAGAGCATTGAAATAGTAAGTTATAATTTAAAAGAGCCCAACTATATAATCAACTATAAAGACAATATATTTAAGTAAAAGTTTTAGTGAAACACCAATAAATCAGTTCAACAAAGCAAAACAAACCCCAAAAAAAGAAGAAAAATCAAATATAAATTAATAATGGAACATCTAAAGCTCTTCTAGGTCATTAAGGTTGTCCAATTCTTCTATTCCTTGAGTATCAACATAATTCTCATCATTTTCAACTTCCTCATCTTCCTCATCTCCTATTCCCTTATCGTACGAGCTTGAAGTACTAGCCTGTAAACCATAACGACGCTCATCAACTCCACCTGCCTCAGCAACAACACTCCACGTGAAAGTAGTATCTCCGTCAAAAACCGATTCATCTTCAACATTCTCAATTCCAGTTAGCCATTCATTGGCATCATCAATGTTGTCCAAGCTAATTGGATCAAATCCATTACGAACGTTGTAGCGATGCCTCAAAGTTCTATTGTACTTTATGAACACCAAGTTACTAAGGCGCTTTAGAGTTAGTCTATTCCTCTTTTTGGTATGGATCTACAAACAAATATTGGCAAGTAAAAAGTCAAGACATTTGATATATAATATACTTATCTCAAAAGACTAAAGTTTTTATTGAAGTCTTACGTGTTCGAACACGCTCCAATTTCTTTCACACCCAGATGCGCTACAAGTTAAACCCAAAATTTTGATGGCGAACTTTTGTAACTCTGGAGTTTCTGAACCATAAAGCTTCCACCATTCAACTATTAAAGTAAAGTAATTATTCAAAATTAGGAACTATAAAGAATAAATTTTAAGTGTTAATTTAATGGAAACATAACTACATAAGTCATTCACCTGGTGACTTCTTGTCTCTTTTGTCTTATTGCGGTTGCTATACCAAAAAGTCCCTCAGCATTTTGATAAGAACTTATTTGATCGGTTATTTTATCTTGCATATCTTCATCAACAACCATCTTTGCAATGCAAGTATGAAATCCCGTCATCAAATTCTTATTTAGTAAATCATCCTCACGATTATAATAAAGTGAAGGGTTCAAGATATTGCCAGCTGCATGCAACGGTCTGTGGAGTTGATCACTTCACCTTTTATCAATAATGTCAAAAATCTTTGCATATTTATGCTCCTCAGTGAAAAAGCTTTTAATAACCTCCTTAGCCTTAGTCATTGCTTCATAAATGTAACCCATTGATGGTCTTGCCTCACTATCTACCAAACGAAGAACTATAACCAAAGGGCCACATATTCTAAGAGCATAAGCAACATTATTCCAAAAAGGGAATGAAAGTATTATCCGTGCAGCTTCTTTTCCTAACGCTTCTTTTGCAAATTTACTTTTATTCCATTCTTTTGAAATGAACATGCTTCTCAAATTTGACGTTTGCTTGAACAATCGCTGTAAGGTCAAGAAAGCAGTAGCAAATCTTGTTTTGCCAGGTTTCACCAAGTTTCTTTGATTAGTAAATCTTCTCATCATATTCAACAATAAAGGCCTTTGCACAATGTAAGAATGTACCTTAACTGCCTTGGTGAAAACACCTTGGAAAGGCCTTTGTTTGAAAATATCCCCAAATATCAAATTCACACAGTGGGCTGCACATGGAGTCCAATATATGTGAGGGAACACTCCCATTATCGTGGAACCAACCTTCACATTTTCAGATGCATTATCTGTAACCACTTGGACAACGTTCTCTGGTCCAATCTTCTCTATGGTACTCTTAAACAAAGAGAACATCTTGATGGAATCAGTGGACGAGTCGCTGGCATCAATTGAATCAAGAAATAAGCTTCCACTCGGAGAATTGACCAACACATTTATGATCATTTTTTCGGTTCTTGCTGTCCATTTATCCATCATAATGGAACATCCGAACTTGTTCCATTCCACCCGATGCTCCTCGACAATTTTTTGTGTTTCTTCCGCTTCTTTACTTAAATAAACGACACTAACCTCGTGATAAGTGGGTGGCTTCATCCCCGGACCATATTGGCCTATGGCCTCGATCATGTCTGCAAAAGTGTCATAATTGACACAATTAAAAGGCAGCCCTGCATCATACATCCACCTTGGAAAGGCCGCAACAGCACGATCCCTCAAAATTCCCTTGGCCACAACCTGCAAATTCTTTCCACTTTTTCCCGATTCATTTCCTGGCTTCAAAGGATAGTAAGTATCTATTGGACCTTTTGTACCCGTTGATCCATAACTTGAAGAAACTGATGAATTTTGTGTGTTTTTTTGTGATTTTGAAGGAAGTGACAAATTTGCAGCTTCTCCTTCCTCCATTTCATCATCATCAAGATCAGTAACTTGTGGAGGAGATAACGTTTGACGTTTCAGGTCCTTTTTTCGCTCAACATAGTCCTTAATTTCTTGTCTCACCGCATCTGGACACTTCTTACATTGTAGCACATCACTACTATTCCCAAGAAGATGTTGTTTATGGTGAGAAATTCCGCCATTAAACGTCAAGCCACAAAAAATACATGTGACTTTATTTCTATTGGTCTCACTTGCTCTTTTACCATATTTCCAAGCTGGATCAGACATTTTATAATTACTGTAAAGAAAACATAAGAAATAAATTTAATAAAAAACACAATAAAAAGTTAATAGTAAATAGAGAAAAACAGATTTTAAGGAGTGAACAGTTGATAAAAAAAAGAGCAAAAAAAAAATAAAAAATAGCACATGCAGCAGCAGCAGCAACAAAAAAAAGACCCTTTCAGTTGATTAAAAAAAACAATAGCGCATGCAGCACAGCAGCAACAACAAAAAAAAGACACTTTCAATTGATTAAAAAAACAACCCAAAAAAAAATAAAAATAGCACATGCAGCACAGCAGCAGCAACAACAAAAAAAAGACACTTTCGGTTGATAAAAAAAAAAGAGCAAAAAAAAAAAAACAGCAGCAGAAGAAGAAGAAGCAGCTTCATCGGCTTTCTAAAAGTTTTGCCCCCTTTTTTTATTTACAAATTGCACCCCCTAAAAATAGCACATGCAATTCCAACCCCAAAAACAATACCAGACGCAACAACAATAAAAAACTACATATTGCGGTCGCATCGCAACGCAATATACCTCGCCTCGCAACGCATCACGCAACAGTGTTTATGCGCCCGCAATTCTCAGATCGGAACGCATCATAGTTGCGACTCGCTCGAAGACCGCAATGCCTCGCATCACCGCATTATGCGGTGTTGCGCCCGCAATTCAGAACACTGGTTATTAGTTTAGAATAGGTTTATGTTTCCTACTTCCATAAGGATTAAACTTCCTATTGTGGTATTAGAGGTGTTTTGGAGGAATAAATCAGTAAGTTAGTTTAACAAAGAACCAAGAGATCGGAGTTCTCTCTTCCATTGAACTCTAGGGGTTTGGGCCTCCCTTTAACGAGCTGAATTTATATATCGCAATATGACTCGATCCTTCTCTAAAGATCCTAACAGATTCCTGCCCATTTGGGTGGTGTGTTTGGCTAACTTAACCTTGGCTCACCGTTGATGGAATGAATGAATATCATATCATATATGTGTGTTCAAGCCCGACGCCTTGTGGGCTTTATAACTAGACTATTACTTTTGCACATCAGAAAAAAAGAAAGATGTGTTGTTGTTAACTTTTCTTTATTATACTAGTGATTTAGTACACCTTTGCTATCCCTTAATCTGTTTACTTGCTAATGTAATCATGCTGCTGAATGATGTGCTCTTCTTTGCTGGTGTGTACTTGCTGGTGAAGGTTGTGGAATCTGATAAAATCAGGATATAAACTTGACTTCTGCAGGATGTTGTTTTATTAAATATGCTACTTCAGCTGAAGCTGATAGAGCTATAAGAGCATTGCACAATCAATATACTCTGCCTGGGGTAATCTACCGCTGAGATACTGGAAGATCCTTTTGCTCAATTTTCAGTTCTTAATTCATTCTCAAAAATTCATCTGTATTTACTAGGGATTTGGTCCTATTCAAGTCAGATATGCAGATGGTGAACGTGAACGCCTTGGTAATTTTTCCTCTCTCTATTTACCGAGTTACCTCAGCATTTTAGTTCAGATAGTACTTCATGTGAGTTGGTGGAAAGGGACTTTATGCTTGTTAGTTTTGTTACTCATTTTTTATTCTTTTCTATTGATAGGTGCAGTTGAGTACAAGTTATTTGTCGGGTCACTGAACAAACAAGCTACAGAGAAGGAAGTTGAAGAGGTACTTACATGCATTACCAAGATATTTTTCTTTTCCCATGTTTTTTTTCTGATTGGAATCTCATCTTTTGCATAGATAGCTATCTATTAACGCACATAGCATGTGACAGACTCAACAGGTCAAAGCTTCTGCCTTGTATCTTCAAATGCCCAATTAATTTTCATAACATGCATACATGTGCATATGTCTTCGTGGATTGATTATAGTAGTTATTGCTCACCAGTGAGGTGCTAAAAACTTTTCAGTTGGGTGATGCACATATAACTGCATCATGTCATATGAATGTGACACCACACAGTTGATAGCTTGTTCTTGTCAACCTATTTGACTTGGAATATGAAATGATGATGATTTTCTGAATGATTTTCTTTTGTTGTGTATGTTATCTAGTGTATTTATTTATTGAAAAACAGCTATAACTAAAATTTTCTTTCGACCCTTTTCAGATATTTTCACCATATGGCCGCGTTGAAGATGTCTATCTCATGCGTGATGATATGAAGCAGAGTCGTGGTTTGTTTTATTGATTCCTTTTTTATTTTGTATGAATGTGCACCTTGTCCTGTGCTGGCTATGCATGATAATACAGTTTCTTTTCCCTGATCTGCTTAAAGGCTCTAAACTCCATATCTCAGGTTGAAGCAAACTTATGACTTATAAACTATTGTTGAACTAATCTGTTGGTGCTTTGAAGCTATATGGATTTACCTATAAGCTTGTCCTGTCTTAGATGACAAATATTTTGTTTATCTTGAACGCTAGATTAATAAAATGTTCTTTGGAGCCATATTGTCATCTTACCCTGTCCTTCACATGTTATTTCTCAATGTTCTCTTAGATAACACTAGGAAGTACACGGTTCTTATGTTTTCACTAATTTAATAGTGCAAAAAAAAAGTTAGATGTTTCCTTGCTGAGGGTAAAATATAACAACAACAACAACAACAACAACAGACCCAGTATATTCCCACAAAGTGAGGTCTGGGGAGGGTAAAATGTTACGCACTCCATACCACTACCTCCGAGGAAGTAGAGAGGCTGTTTCCGATAGACCCTCGGCTCAAGATAGATAATAGTATACCAAGGTCGTAATGAGACATGAAACAGGCTGTATAGCATAACAGAAATAAGATATAAAAAATAAGAACACAAGTCTCAGAGAAATGGGAAATAAGAGAAATACGAACAATACGGAATATGAAATAAGAACATAGATACCCATGTGGTAGTAACATGCCCTCACAGGCCTAAACACCCACCACACCCAAACTCCCTTATCACCTAGCGATTACCTACACACTTACCCTAACCGTCTACCCTAATCCGCGACCTCCACACCTTCCTGTTTAGGGTCATGTCCTCAGTAATCTGAAGCAGTTCCATGTCATGCCTAATCACCTCCCTCCAGTATTTCTTAGGCCTACCTCTACTCCTCTTGAAGCCGTCCAAAGCTAGCCTCTCACACCTCCGAACAGGGGTATCCGTGCCCCTCCTCATCACATGCCCAAACCATCTCAACCTTCCTTCTCGCATCTTGTCCTCCATTGAAGCCACTCCCACCTTCTCCCGGATAATCTCATTCCTAACTTTATCCTCTTTAGTTAGTCCACACATCCAACGCAACATTCTCATTTCCGCCACCTTCAATCTTTGAATATGGGAGTTCTTGACTGGCCAACACTCCGCTCCATACAGCATGACCGGACAGACCGCCACTCTGTAGAATTTGCCTTTTAAGCTTAAGTGGCACCTTCTTATCACCTTCTTATAACCTTAGCTTTCCCATAGTCCTGGTTTGTTCTCTTAATGAGTTCTTGTTATGCACTGGATCACTTGCACTGGAGAGGATACTTTCACTGGAGGATGCTGGACATTAGCAACAATAATTCCAGCATGAAGTCTTGGGCTTTGTTGTTGGTAGTTTATATTCACTTTCACCCCCTCTAATTTAACTTTAACTACTTTGAAGGTTGTGGATTCATAAGGATGCTGAATATTAGCAACAATAATCCAGCATGAAGTCATGGGCTTTATTGTTGGTAGTTTATATTCACTTTCACCCTCGCTAATTTAACTTTAACTACTTTGAAGGTTGTGGATTCGTCAAATATTCTCATAGAGATATGGCAATGGCAGCTATTAACTCTCTGAGTGGAAATTATACAATGAGGGTAAGGTTGTGATCTTAATAGTTGTCTTCCTGGTTTGATACCATTTTAAAACCCTTTATCAATTTGTTATTGCCTTCACAAATTCCAGGGGTGCGACCAACCTTTAACTGTCCGGTTTGCCGACCCTAAGAGGCCTAAACCTGGAGAACAACCTAGGTATTTCATGAGATACCAGTGCGCTTTATTTTAAGAAAAAAAAAAGATGTTCCGAGTAGGCTTTGCTTTGACCAGTGCATTGTTGTTCTGCAATTAGTTGTCGTTTTCCTTATCACTCCTTTTCACTCCTTTCAGAGGTGGTGGACCAGCTTTTGGTGGACCTGGTGTTGGACCTCGTTTCCCAACACCTGGGATGAGGTATCAGTTAAGTTTTTGCATTTGAATGAGGTATTCCCCAATATAGAACTCAAAGTCTCTTTGTTTTCTCTGGTATGTAGACCGCCGCCTAATATTGGTGAGCCTTTACAAGGCCAAATTGGTCCTAATGCCTGGCGACCTATGAGTCCAGAAGGTCTCAGGCCAATTTCCAACCAAGGGATGCGTGGTTTTGGGAATCAATTTCCTCCTAGATCTGCTGATACCACCGCTCCTTCTGCTTTGGTAAGGAAAACAGTCTTGAATCTTCTATTGCCATCAGATTAACTGTTTATGAGGGGGAGATTGCAATTTTTGTTTAAATTTTACCATCATGCACTGTGTTGATGTAATTATGCATCTTTTTTGTGCAAAAGCATTCATATGAAATAAATTATATAGCTGTACAATAAATAGGCGTGGGGGTTATTCTGTAAATGTACATCCTCTATGTATGTTGGTAGTCAATTTGCAGAGGGAAGCAAGTCAGTCATTTGACATATATTTGTACCTGCGAAAATATGTTTAGCTAGGTTGGAATTAGAGACACATCAGGTATGGACTACCACAAATGGTCTACAGCATCTGTTACCTACCCTTTCCTGGGA
>NC_061111.1:77382009-77421706 GCF_002878395.1 Capsicum annuum
ACCTACCCTTTCCTGGGAAACTAGAATGAATATCCTTACGTTGATACTTAGGTCTAACTCACACCCCAAAAGCTTAGCTCAAAGGGAGGAGGATTGCCCAAGCCTTATAAAGAGACCACCTTTCTCATTAACCACTAATGTGGGACTTTTTTCATTCTTCAACACCCCACCTCATGCCTAGGACTAGACATATGGTATGTTGGCAACTTTTAATTTGGGGGCCCAACATTGGGTGAGATGGATCCTGCTATTAGGTCGTAGGCCTAACTCACGCCCCAAAAGCTAGCTCAAGGAGGAGGATTGCTCAAGCCTTATAAAGAGACCACCCATCTCATTAACCACCAATGTTGGACTTTTTTCATTCTTCAACACATACTATTGTCATTTTTCCACTATAGTGGTGTCCGGGCCAACTTGCGTTCACCTCGATTATTCCACCGGGTACCTGCTACCTCCGACCATTATAGTGGGAAGAAATCACCTAGTTTTTTTTTCCGATCAGGTGAGATTTGAATTTGAGACCTCATGGTCTATGTTGCTCAGATCCTCCGAAATGATGTGGCACCCATGTGGTGCTACATGCGAGTCATATAACTAGAACCAATTCTTAGATCTGTAATATATTCCTGGATTTATCTGCAGCAACATGTTTTTGTATGGGTCAAATTTCTTTGGGTGATTTCTGGTTTTGTGAATGAAGGAATTTCATTACCGGTCCTTGTAACATTTTTTTTTTTTGGTACTTTGTCCCTGTACTTCTAATAAATTCAAACATTATTCTTTATAATTTTAATCTGGTACTTTGTCCTCTTTAGAAGCTAGCATACTAGTTAATAGAACAAAGACATAAAATGATCATGTCTTTGTGATTGTGTTCTTGTTTCCTCTCTTATCAGGTTTAGAATTTGCTGTTAAAATTTTTGCCCGATTCGTTAAGATTTTGTACTTTTAGAACCTAATTTGCAGCATTCGCTCTATACAATTTGTGTTTGATGATCTAATCCGAATGATTTTTCTGATTTTCTAATAGCAAACAGCAAGCTAAAGTGGCATCAACTTTATTTCTAGGCATAATTCGAGTAGAAGAGCATCTATATTGTTGTGGACCTTTGGCTGTATCACAATACTTAATTGGACCCCCTTATGATTGACTACAACTTATTTAAATGCAATTTTCAGAAGAAATTGACCCCGACTAATTTTCAATTGAGGAATAGTTGATTGCATATCTGGAGATAATGTTTGTCTGTGGGCTTGTTTTCTCAATATCTATATAAAATACACTTTGTACATGTATAGAAACGTGTGTTGTTCTAATGTTGCCTGCACAAACTTTTAGGGTGGCTCCTTCAGGGGTGTTAGTGGCACTGGAAATGGGTTGCTTACAGGACCCTCGGCTGCTTCTGCTCCTACATCGAAACTTGTATGTATAGAAACTTGCTTAATGTTATTTCAATCTTAGGAATGGTGTCTATTTGTTGTTTTCTTGCTAAGTTTGTCTTTTGTTGGCAAGTCTGCTCAACAATTCTCCACTGTTGGCCCACAGATTTCTCCACTACAAAAGCCACTTCAGTCACCGCAACATTTACCATCTACCGTGCAGCTTCACCCTCCCGCTTCAACTCCTATGTCACAGGGACCAACATCTCATGCTTTTTTCGTTCAGACAAATCAAGTACAGATGTCCCACTCTTCTGGTCAAAGTCCTTTCCGTCAGGGAATGCCATTGCAGCAGTCGCTTGGTATGACTGGGCAATCAACTGTTTCTCAGCCCCAGGTGCAGCGCAATATGGCACCTGTCATTGGACATACACTCTTAAGTAACAACATGCAAATACATGCTGCATCTGCAAATGCAAATCAGCAGCCTTTACAGCAGCAGTTGGTCCAACATCTTCATCCTCCCCCTTCCCAACTAGCACAGATGTTGTCTCAACAGACCCAAACTCTGCAGGCGAGTTTTCAATCATCACAGCAAACCTTTACTCAGCTTCAGCAACAATTGCAGCTCATGCAACCATCTAGCCAAAACTCAGCAGTCCAGCAGGGCACGCAAGATGCTAAACCACAGGTACACTTGAGAAAATTTTCACAATGGAATCTCTTATAACTTGGGATCTTGAGATTCTCAAAAATTTTCACAATGGAATCTCTTTTTTGAAAATATTTTCCTATGGTACTGGAATGATATATGGTCTTCACTGGCCATTGCTCTCTTTAAACTTGTGTGTTCTATGGCTCAATGTGTGCTCTGTTTCATCCAGTTCTAGTTGGGATTCGGTTTTATGTTTTCCTTGCCATAACTATAAATATTTCAAGAATATTCGAGTATTAAGAGTAAATGTTACTTTGCAAATTGATATTATTTGCTCTCAAAGTATACTGTTCTGCAGTCTCCATGGCCTGCCCTTGTTCAACAAGCAGCACCTAGTGCCACTGCTGTCCAACCAAAAGCAGATGCGCTTCCTGCTACATCTGGAATGAACCAGACTACTGGTCAGGTGAAATGTAATTGGACAGAGCACATGTCCCCTGATGGATTCAAGTACTATTACAACAGTACTACTGGAGAAAGCAGGGTAATGTATTATAGTGCCTGCTGGTTGAAGTTCTATACTTTTAGTCCACCTACTAAGTATTAATTCATTGTTTTTGAAATTTAGTGGGAAAAGCCGGAGGAGCTGATATCATACGAACAACAACAGCAAAAACTCTCAGTCCAACAGGCTCATGTTCAGGCGCAACCACAGGGGTTTCCTTCCCAACAAGTTCCTGAAATGCAAGCACAGCTTCGGAATCAGCTTCCAACACATGTCCAGACCCAGGTCTGCCCTCATCAATTATTGCAACAAGCTTCTCATGCTACTGTGGTTAGTATTTAACCATACTTCTTGATAGGGCTTGAATTTCAGTGGAATTCTTATTATATGGTTTTGATTTTCTAGTTCCCCGTTGGAATGACGCGTCAACAACCGCTTCAGGTACCATTATGCTCCTTATTGTTCTGATCATATGTTTTTTAATCGTTGTAGGACCTCTATATTCCCAGTAATGTCTCGTGATGTACAGTATTAACTGCTAAGTCATGTCTTTTTTAAGAATAAAAATAAAAGTAAAGGTAACGAGTATTATATATAACTTCAGCACAACAGTGTTAGTTTCCATATTTACAGAACAAAGCGACTTTAAAATCAGTGTCTCCTTTTTTATGCTTACGAGGATTTTACGAAGATTCTAAAACCTCTAAAAAAGACTTAGAATCATCTATGAAGCCTTCTTACACCAAAATGAAAAACTAAGATACACTTTAACTTTATTCTGAATGAAACTTTTGTATATCTTCAAAACATTTTCATTTTTTTCCTTCCAAATAGTCTACCGAATGCAAGCAGGTATTAGTTTCTTTGTTCTTCTGCCTGGTACCTCTGCTCAAGCTTCTCCAACATGCCAATCAGTCACTAGTTGGTTTAGGAATTGTCCATCTAATGACCTTCATGTTTAAGAAAAACTGCCGAAGCTGGTTAGTGATCACACAGTGAATAAACAAATTTGTTACTTTTTGACTCTTCCCCGAAGAGATAACATTTTGAGCATAATTGAATGCCCCTTCTCTTTAATTTTTCTGGAGTCAGGCAGGCTTCTTTAGCTATCACTCAAACAAAACGAGCTACATATGGAATTTTGACTTTCCATACTTGTTTCCAAGGGCACAATGTAGCTTGTTGACCATTATGGATCACATCATCATAAGATACTTAGTTTGTCCCCTTGTTCGTCAAACCCCTTGAAAGATCCAAGCTGTGTTGTGAAAGGCGTTCGCTTTAGCGCCTTAAGTGTGAGGCGAGGCGAGGGAAGGCTGCAAAATCGAGCAGAGGCTTATAGGTGACAGAAGTGCACACCTTTTGTATATAATAAAAAACTGGCAGCTTCTTTTATTAAAACATTTTTTGGGTTTCTAACTTTTTATCAGTATCTACTTACGCATACCTCCAAGGCTCAAAAAGAAACAGTGGATTTCTTCACCTTTGTTGTCTTTAGCTGCAAAAGCCAAAAAGGTATGCCTTCTTCTTTTTCCTCCTTTTCTCTTCTTCTGTTTCATCTTTTTCTTTCTCTGTTTCATTTTCGGCATGGCAGTCTTTCTTTTCTTTGTTCTTTCTCCTCTCCTTCTGTTTCTGACATAACCACAGCTGTACTGTGCACTGCTTCTTATTCCTCTGGTTTTTGTCCTCTGTTTTCTATTTTCAGCTATCCGGGCAGTTTTTTTTTTTTTAAATATTCTCTAGTCCATTTTTTTTTTAATTTTCTGCCCAATTCAGTTTAGTATCTAGTATCTACTTTTAGTTTTTGAATTGAAATATTTGCTAGTATGGCATTGCTATTGAGATTTTGGTTATTGATATATGCGCTATGCAGTTAAATATGTAAATTATTTGGTATTAATTGGAATCTCACTTCAAAAAGGCGAGTGCCTTGCCTCTCGTACCTCAGTCAGTTAGGCCCTTGTCGCCTTACGCCTTCCAATCCTGATATCTCCCAATCCTGTAGCAGGCCCCCCACAAATCCTGTAGCAGGCCCCCCACAAATCCGATTTACCGTTGCATCCTGCTGTTGAGTTAAACTGAAGATATCAGGAAACAGGATCTTTAAAGACCCCTATCCAAGCCAGTTATGTATCCAAAAAGATCTTCCTTTTCCCACACTGATAGCTATATTTGCTTTGAAAGAGGACCACAAGCCTCTGATTTTTCTCCATACACGTGTGCCATAAGTTCTGGTGACCCCGTTTGAAATACAATGCATTCCATTCCCATACTTCTCACTGATAACTCTCCTCCATAGAACTTGTTCTTCAAGGCCATACCTCCATAGCGACTTCGTTAGTAGACTTGAGTTGTGTAATTTCAAGTTCTTTAGACCCAGACCCCCTTCCTTTTTACGAGTGATAAGTGTATTCCATTATATCAATTGAAAACACCTCCTGTCTTTGCTTCCTTGCCATATTAATTTCCTTTAAGGCATCATCTTCTTTTCAATCTTTGTTGGTATAGGAAACAAGGGCATTATGTAAGTTTGTGGTGAGTTTACTCCTCTTTTTTTTTTTTTTTTCAAATGAAGTGGTGTATTATTCACAAAAGCATTAAGAAGATGCGTAGTTCCAAAATTGGAGGAAATATCAGCTCATGAAAAAAAAAAAAACTACAAAAAAAACTATCATAAGACCAAAGAGCTCATAGAATCCCCCTTAAGGGAGTTTGGGTCATGTACAGGGGTGAGATTAGCCCAGCTAAAGAGACTAATCAGACATCTGTCTTTGAGTTTGAATTGGTAGTTGAAATACCATCAAAACATCTCTGATTCCTTTCCATCCATAGGCACCACAAAATACAGGCAGGAACCATAGACCCAGATTCTTTTGATGGCCTTCCTAACTTTCCATGAGCTCCAGCACAAAAGCACTTCACTGACAGTGCGAGGCATAGACCATTGCAAACCAAAAGAGAAAGAAACATGTTCCACACATTTGCAACAATTGGACAGTGTAGGAACAGATGGTTGATAGACTCAGAGTTGCATAGGCATATGTGACATCTATTGCTAGACGGAATTTCCTTCTAATGACGAGCATCATTAAGAGTGATCCAGCTGAAACAAGAGACTTCTGGTGGTGATTTGGTTTTCCAGATTAGCTTCAAAGGCCATTGCTCCATCAGGTCCTTGTTGGTGCTGGCACTTAACAGTAGATAACCTTCTTTGGTTATTGCTACCCCATTTAAGTTTGTTAATTCTTTGACTAAGAACTGGACTGTTGTGTAAGCTCCCAAGCAATGCTATCATGTCCTCCAGTTCCCAGTCATTTTGGTGCCTTCTTGGGTGCAGATTCCATGAGGAGTCGTCCCAGTTATGAGCAATTGTTGAATCTGAATTAGTAGTTATTGTGTAGAGTCTATGAAAGACATCCTTTAGTGTAGTAGGACCAAGCCATTTGTCTTTCCAGAATAGGAAATGAGCTCCATTTTCCACTTGGAGGGATAAGTTGAGAAAGAACTCATCCCACAATATCCTGATACCCTTCCACAGTCCAGTTCCATAGGGATTTAACACTGCTTTGGAGCACCATTGGTTAGTGCAACTATGTTTTTCTTCGACATCATCTTCAGGGAAGATGTAAGAACATATGTCCTTCTAAGAGGTTTTAGATTGGCTATCATTGGAGCCAGGTGCAAGATGTAAGGTGCTAGAATATGATGCTGAACATAAGCTTTGTATCACTGAAAAGCACAGCTAGATCCGAAGAAAGTTTTAAATAACTTGTCTGGTGGGTTCATTTTCCAAATGGACAGGGTCTCCGGATGCAGTGAGGAACTGGGCAGCAGAGGTTTGGAGCGGTCTTGATGTCTGAAGATCTCAAAGTTAGGTGAATCTTAATTCTTGTTCTGTTTCGTAAGTTAAGAACAATCTGTGTGTACCCTTGACGAAGGTAGAAGGAGGCTGGGAGAGAGCTTTTGAAGGCTGGAAAAGTGGGTAGACCTTAGTGGGTGTGACGACCCACGAGTTTCTAGAGATATAGTATTGGTGAACATGGTGGGCTTCCCTATTCATCTATGATGTTTCGACTTTTCAATTATTAAGAGTCCCACCTTGGAAAAGGGACGGACAATTGGTCTCCTTATATAGACTTAAATGATCCCCACCGTATGAGCTAGCTTTTTGGGTTGAGTTAGGCCCAAGATCCATTCTTTACCTGGTATCTGGTATCTGAGCCAAACTCACCCCAATTCTTTGTTCACCAATGTTGGACCCCCATATTATATTGTCCCTGCTCCAGCTAACAAGGTCTGGGCCTGCGGAAAGTGTTAAAGAGTCTCATATTGAAAAAAGATGGACAATTGATCTCCTTATATGAACTTGAACAATTCGCACCCCATGAGCTAGCTTTTTTGGCTGAGCCCATGATCTATTCTTTACATTAACAAATTTGGGAATTTGTGCGGTGGCTTTGTGGATGTGATTTGTAGTCTTCATGACCTTTCGAGGGTGAGCTTGGGACTAGTAAGGAAGGGGGAAGAGTACCATCTTCTCTTACTATTGAAAATGGAGCAATGGGTTTAAGGATATGGGTGTACCCTGCATTTCGTCCATGTTGCTTGTTGGAAGCAATGTTTTGGACAACAAAAGGTGACAAGGCTCTGCTTTGTCACGTGGCGAGGCGCTCGCCTTTTTGAAGTGTGGTGCCAATTAATATCAAAAAATAAAAATATTTAATTGCATATATAAATAATCAAAATATCAAGAGCAATAACATCTCAGCAATATTTCTATTCAAAAACTAAAAATAGATAGTAGATACAATTAAAGATCAAATAATTACATTATTAATTAATATATAATATAACTTAACTTGAAAAAAGTTTTAAAACACAACCAAGGGTGTGGCCTTAGTGGTTCAATGAAGTTGGGTTGAGCATGATGGTTCTCAGGTTCAATTCCCAACAGAAACAAACACTAGGTTATTTCTTGCCATCTGTTCTAGCCTTGGGTAACAGAGTTACCTGATACCTAAAGCTCATTTTCCTTTCAGGGTAAAAAGGCGCATAAAAAAGTGCTGGCCCGTCAAAAGTCCGGCCTCGTCAACTATGTATCAATCGAAAGGTATGGAACTTTGCCTTCTGGTTAGGAAGTGTCCTATTATTCCTTTCGTTCACTTTTCCCATTCCTTCAATAAAAGAAAAATCCATGCCTAGGGTAACAATTTTTCTGCATAAAACAGGGAAAGACAATGAACTAGAACAAAGCGGATTTTATTCATTCCAGCACTAGAAGCATTTTCTTACATGGGAATCACATATAGACCAGCCACACAACACAACATTACAAAGGGAAGCATTAGTGATACATACACAACAAAGACACAATGCATAAGAGTAGATCTCCACAAAGAACAAGAACACCTTTAATGTAAATACGTTACAAAGCATCTAGGGATTTGATAAAGGTGATAGGACAGGGTTTCAAACCTGCCTTAGTCTCAAATAGGTATCCCGTCGAATTAGTCGAGGTGTGTGCAAGCTGACCCAGACACCACGATTAAAAAAAAAGTTTTATAACTTTATGTCTATTGTTCTTAACTAAACATAATTCAAAAACAGCGAAAGTAGAAGGAAAAAAGTGTGTTTCTTCTAAAAAAAAATAGTAGTGCTGGAAATTGAAAAACAAGACAGAGGAAGTAGAAGAAATCAGAAGGAGAAGAAAAACTGGAAGAAGAAAAGAAGAAATACGTATTGTTTGGAGTCGCTGGAGATGTCTTCTTGAGGCGATTGGTTGGAGCCTTGCAGTCAATTGGTTTGTGCAAATTCGGAAAGACAAAGAAGAAATACGTATTGTTTGGAGTTGCTGGAGATGTTTTCTTGAGGCGATTGGTTGGAGCCTTGCAGTCAATTGGTTTGTGCAACTTCGGAAAGATACCCTAAAATTATCTTTAATCTTTTAAAGCCTTATTAAAAAAATAAAATACGAAAGCTTTTTAAGAAAATTCGAGCCTTTCTTGCCTTGCTCGCCGTGGCGTTGCCTATTGAACATGTCATTGCCACTAAGCTGAATGCGGACAAAGCTCGCCCAGCCTTTCGCCATTGGCGACGAGGCAAGCGCCTTTCACAACCTTGGTTGGAAGAGTAGGAGAGTGGGGAGAGAGAAAAGAGGGGAGTAGGATTCCAGAGCCTTGAGAGAAGCACGTTTTTCCGGAGAATGTCTTTCAGACATTTGGTTCGAATAGGAAGCATGTAGACGATGAGGGTTTTGAAATGGTTCATAGAAGAATTTCTATGAAGCTAAAAGACAAGAATGCCTTTGATAAGTGAGCTAGCATGGAAAGAGAGAATGAACTGGTTCACTTACCTTAAAATCCCAAATCAACCAGTTCTAGAAAACCGTACTAGGGTTTTTTCTGGGAAAATAATGCGACTTTTCCCAACGAATTGGATCACGTACACTTTGCTAAGATCGCAAGAAGTTCTTTGTTTCTTTTGCAAAGAATCCTACTCCAGAAATCTTCAACGAATATTAACCAACAAACACGGAAACAAGACGAACAACAAGCACAATAACTCTGCAGCAACAAAACATCACAAGCCGTGAATACAAAGGGAGGGAACAAACACAACAAATGCAAGAGAAGTAAAGGGATAAATAGTTTGACATAAAGATTACACAAATAATAAGAACTAGAGAGTGTTTCAAACTCTAAAACCCCTATTACTCACGTAATCAACACCAAAGTCTTACGTAGACACAAGAGGGAAATCACTCTCCCCAAGCACCAACGTTTCTAAGCCAAGATACAACGCAAGTGAATACCAACCTTGGTTCCTAGTTCCGGTTTCACTCTCCAAAAGAGAGAAGTGTCTCTCAAATGTTTCTCTCTCTCATAATGGATAAAACTAATGAAATAACTCCTAAAGAAGTCTATTTATAGCTATTACAAAAATGAAGTGACCATACTACCCTTAATGAGGGTGGGCGGCTATGGAGTGTCTCTTGAGCTTGTGAATTCCCTAAAACACCCTTAATGAAGGTGCTCTTCAATGCCCCAAGATCGTGGCTCTTCAAGCCCAAACTTAAGGGCAAATGAACACTTCAAAACCATGTCTTCAAAACGTGGGATCCCTTAGGACGTAGGCATCAAGGCAAGCTCCCAAGCAACCTTCCACACACGACATTGCTTTTTGGTGTGCTCAAAACGGGTCTTCCTTGCATATTCTTGTGTCCTCGAGGTGACCAAGTCTTGAGTCTTTAGGTGTTGGCCTCCAATAGTGTCTTCAAAAGCTAGGATGGCCATTTGGCTCGTATCATCCTCCCCTTCTTGAAAAGGATTCGACCTCGAATCTACACCTTGCAAAACCAAAGAGAGGACAAACACGCACAAAATCCTTATGGCATGAGTGTTAGGGTTAGTACAACAAAGAACATCATCATGCCAAGGTGGTACACACTTGAAATATAACCACAAATCCTTTGCTCTTTTAATCATGAAAAGCTTAGTACAAATGTCACAAAGGATTTGGCCAATGGAAGCACTAAGAGGTATGGAAACCACAAAGGTCATAATGGCTTCACTAGAGACAAAGGTAAGGTTACCTTTTCCTTAGGAACTATAAGACACAATTGCTTCACCACCTCTTTAAAAGACCACATCAAGAGTGGTGCCTCAATTGAAATTAAAGTCCACAAAAAACATATAGCAATGTCACTCAAACAAGTGGACCAACCAACAACTATCCTACCCTCACATACGACCATTCCACAATTATCATGGAAGTCATCATAAGCAAAGAGGTAGTATAGAAAGGGATCAAATGTAAAAGTATCGTCCGAGGTGCTATTATCCATGAGAATTCCATTTGGCTCACAAGACTTAGCTCGGGATGTGCACAGGGACGAAAACAAAGCACTTAAGCACATACAAATTCTTTCTTTTAGGCAATTCATACCAACATACGAAGTAGATTCTACAAGATTATGAATATCATCATATGTATAAAGGTAATGAAGAAAGGTACTAAAGGCACTATTCTCATCAAAGATGTATTCACAAGTAGGAACACAGAGAGAAAAAGACATTGCAAGCACATAGGACCTCTCTTTTTCCCACAACTTCCCGAGGGAAGGTATTCCATCAAGGGAGCCATGCCATTAGGGAGAATAGATGCAACAAGCCAAGCCAATCCAAGTAGTTTTCCCAAGAACTTTGTTTCCCTCTACTAATGATATCAAACATGCTCCCAAAAGTTCCGCAAAATACTTCAAATTGTCCAACCCTAAGAAGGTGACAAGAAGTCCTTAACATCCTTGGACTCTTCCACAAACAATAATTCAACTTTGCATCCACAAGTTGTTCACATAATTTAAGCAAAGTGTGTCAAACATGGATGTAAGTATATCAGCAACACCCCCAAGAGGCAATGACACCTTTGCCCTAGGGTCCACAATCAAAATCAAGTCAAAAAGAAGGATATCATATGAATGGAATTCACCCAAAGTGTTTTCAAGATTTAACTCTTTCCTTGACCTACAAGTAGTGATACCTTGGTCAAGAATGGAAACACTCAAGGATGAACTCTCTTGGCTCTTGTTATTACTCCCCTTCTTTAGTGAACACTTATCATAGTGGAAAATTCCCCCCATGCACAACTTAGGTCTATCAAGTGGATTGTAAATTCCCAAGAAAGACTTTCCATCGTAGGGAAGGGTTCCAACACTCAGAACCAAACCTTGCTTGTCGTCTTGACCAAGCATCAAGTGGAATGTATAACATTCTCCATATTTCAAGAGGTTACCGGGGTCAAATGAGAGAAGTAGCCATGGACATAGATTTCCGCCATACTCACTTTCACCCTGGAGTCATCCCCAAAATTAGGCACACCCTCTATACCACCATTAGCAATACCATGAACAAGAAGAGGGTAGAGAAAGGTGTCACACAAATCAACTCCAAGTATGGTGTCCTTATGCAAGTACTCACTAGTTCTAAGTACATAGGCATCACATAAAGAAGAAGTTGAGGGAATTTCTAAGCAAATATCACCTTCTCTTTCCAAAGAGCATTCCTCAAGTAAACACAAACCACCATTAACATCAAAGGGATCACAACTCAAGTTATCACATGGGTCAAGCAATTCATCCCTACATTTATCAAGAAAGGGTGGGGTGTTATGCAAAGGATCACAATCAAGATCACTTTTCAAAATCAAACACTAATCGGGTTGCTTAAGCATTCAAGCTCATCAAGATCTTTTTCACTGATTGATCATTCTCCACGACATTTTCATTTCCACGATTTATATGAGCAACTATAAGAATTTCATCACGCAACATGCTCAAAGAATCATCTACAATCTCATGATCAACTCTATCAACATCATCACTAACTTGAGACTCATCAAGCATACTACACATATGCTCAAGTAGTAGACTACATTTAGGAGTAAGTTGATCATCATTCACACCGTCACTAGTTGTGGGCAACTCCCATGCCGACATAGACTCACCTTGGTTTTCACAAGGGTCAATTAGTGGGTGAAATACTCTCATCATTTGGTATTGGGACCTTATTCAAGTTACAAGAGCTAGCACTAGGTGGACTCAATTCATTCTTACGAGAAGAATCAATTTTGTCATCTATAGGATCAACTAGTGATTGCTTGCTTACAACAAGAATTGGATCTTTATGCAACCTAGCAATATCAAGAATATCACAAAGGGAGGACTCATGCAATTCCTCTTTAGGTAAACCACTAATTGCATCCATTTGGCTACTACTAGCCACATCACAACGTTCTACGTTTATAGGAGTGTAGGAGGTAGCACTGTTACCTTATAGCTCACATGAGGTGCGGCCTTCACCTTGGTGTGCATCATGGCAGCCCACTTGTTCCATTGGGAAGCTCTCATCACAAGAGAGTTTGTCAAGGCTCCTCCCATGGTTCGTCCCTTCATTCTTTTTCCCAAAGTGGGGATTCCTAGAGAAGAACTCATTTAGGTGATCAATCATCTTTTGTTCTTGAACCGTGATGGTCTTTTCTTTGCTAAAGGGTTAGTTTACGTTCCCTCTTCTCCACTTCCTCTACATGTGCCGGTTGGTGTGGTTTCGGTGTAGCTTAGGCGGTAGGAGTTGGTTTTGGTGTAGATTGGGGCATTTGATTTCCAACTCCTACGATCGACTCCATTTGCATGCACATCATTTCACATTTTCGGTTAAGAGCTTCAATAGAGGCCAAAATACTCTTAGCGGTGTTTTTTTTGTCCATGGTACCTAAAAAAAAGACAACAACAAAAACAACAAAATCCAAAAGTATCCTCACCACAGTCTCACACTTTTGATCACCTCACACTTGGTTTCACAAGTGTTGTAAGTCGGCTTGTAATCCTGGGACGTTGAGGGGTGAGTTCTACTCTTGTCCGAAATGGATTTTCGTTTGAAAGACTCAAAGAAATCTTGTCGGACGTAAGCCAAGAAACTACAGCAATTCACAAACAATAAAAGCACATAACAAACACAAACACGAATGAACGGACTCAAAAACTAACTTACAACCTAGTAGATGTTACTAGTTTGTCAATTAGTATTAGAATCAATAAACGAAACTACAGGAATAAGTAAAAGAAACTAGGAATCCACAAATTTGAGCCTACAATTGGTGTGTTGTACATATATGACGTGGCAGCCTTGGATTGGTTGCGGGTTTTGAAAAATTCTTATTTCTATTCTTTTTTGGCAAAATGGTTCGATGGACCCCTCTATTGTGTCGGTTTTGTAAGTTGGACACTTCTACGTACATGTTTGTCATCTGGACCCTTAACCCACTAAAAAGCAACATTTTAAACATATTTTCTGATGTGGCATCCTATGTGGCTGAGACCACATAGGAGCATGTATCTTAGTCTCCTAGCGCACGTCAGCCATAAAAAAAGGGCCCCCAAGGTCAAAAAAGACCTTATAAATGCTCCTTCTTCCTCATTTGCTCCCAACACTATCGTTGGAGCAATTTGAGCTTTTTTTTCTCCCTTCTTCTCCATTTTTTCTCTCTAAGTACTTGTTCTTTAATTTTTTTTTCCTGCCGTGTTTGTAATATTGGAAAGTTAATTTTTTATGTAATTTTTTGCAACACCATGGCAGTTCGAATTTGTTATTGTAGGCTTTACGCGAAACTTAAGATTTCAAGAACACCAACCAACCCCGGAAGAATGTTTTGGGGTTGTCAAAAATATCAAGTTGGTAATGGTTGTGGATTCTTTCGATGGGCTGATGAAAATGAACAATATAAAGGCAGACATCGAAGGCAACGAAGACAATAAGGACTGGGAAGATATGGAAGGCACGGAAGACATGAAAGATCAAGCATTAGTATTGATATCACTGTTATCATTATTGTTGTCATCTGGTTTCTATCCGTTGTATTATTTAAGATGGCTTGATCTATGTAGTTGATATGTGCAATGAAAATGAAATTCAAATTTAATGACAAACACCATTTTGCCAACATAGAAATTTGCAATATATAATGTCTTAACAAGAGTTGACATCAAAAAGCTTGTCTTAACAACTTAAATGAGAAATGCACCAGAAGTCCTAAAAAAATTGTCTTAACAATACTTGGGGTCAATACAGAAAGAGAATTATACTAATGTGTTCCTTGAGTGCTTGTTTTGGACTGATTCTTGCTGGCTTGAGTACTTGATGTGGCATGAGTGGTTGTAGATGATTATGCCTTTGATCTTTTGTAACTCTGTTCTTTTAGCTGTCTTTGAGTTACTGCAGCTCTACCTTTCCACCTTAGTCCATTTGGTTTGAAACCCAAGTCAATATTGGTTGGAACTGAACTAATAAGTGTTGGACTATGCAACACTCTATTAGTATTTTCATACTATAAAAATAAAAAAATTAGTCGGTTCGACTACAATCGCGACCAGCGTACGAAAAAAGCAAGGAGACGCCCCGACGATATTCCAGTGAAATTCCGGCGTCATTCCGATGAAATTCCGACGACTTTCCGGCGGCTTCTTTGCCGGCGACCCTAGTGAGGCAACAAATCTCGACACCAGCTGTAGCAGGAGTACTCCCGGTGATTTCTAACCCTTTATTTTATTTTTACTTTATTTTATATCCTTGTACTTTATTTTATCGCGCAGCTTTTCGGTATTTTCGTGGCCTATATTTTTTTTGTGGGATTTGTGTCTGTTGATTGGGTTCGAGTTGCTATTGTTCTTAAATTAGGTTAAACTGTATGCTTTGAGCTGTCGTTATTGTTTTGTTGTTTTAACCTCTTCTGTTGCATTTGTTGAGTAGTGGCTTGGGTAGTAAATGGTGGACTAGGGTCATTAACTGGGGGGCTGCGGGTGCGGTCGGGGCCAGGTGGTGGGTCAAAGTTGAGATGCGGAGGACGGGGTTTTAGGGGAGGAGAGTCGAGAGATGATAAGTTGAGGGTAGGGTCGTGGAACATAGGGACCCTGCAGGGTAAGTTGATAGAGCTAGTTAAGATTCTTAGGAAGAGAAGGACTAGGGATGTGGATGTGTACAAGTTGTGGTATTCAGGTAGTGAGGCGTAGGAATAGAGTAGGTATCTTAGTGGATGAAAAGCTTAGGGAGCAGGTAGTGGAGGTTAATAGGGTTAACGATAGGGTGATGACTATTAAGTTGGTCATTGGGGGTTTTACGGTGCACGTCTGGAGTGCTTACGTGCCACAGGTGGGCCTGGGCGAGGAGAAGAGGGGTTTTTGGGAGGTCTTGGACGAGGTGATTCGAGGCGTGCCTAGTTTGGAAAAGCTTTTCTTAGGAGGGGACTTCAATGGGCATATCGGGCATTTGCCGATAGGATACGATGATGTGCATGGTGGCTTTGGTTTTAGGGATAGGAATGATGAGGGTACTTCTCTGTTGGATTTTGTTAGGGCCTTTGGGTTGGTGGTAGTGAATTCTAGCTTTCCGAAGAAAGAGGAGCATCTGGTTACTTTCTGTAATAGGATAGCCAAGACCTAGATTGACTTTTTGCTGCTTAGGAAGGGGGATAGAGCTTTGTGTAAGGACCGTAAGGTTTTTCCGAATGAGAATCTTGCGACCCAACATAGATTTCTGGTGATGGATTTGGTTATTAAGATGGGCAAGAAGAGGAGGGGTGGGGAGGGTCGACCTAGAGTTAAGTGGGGTGGCCTGACTCCGGTCAATGCTTTAGAGATAAGAGGCAAAGTTGGAAGGGATGGGGGCGTTGGAGTGTCGGGGGGACGTGGATAGTATGTGGGATAGGGCGGGGGGTTGCATTAAGGAGACTGCTAGAGAGGTTTTGGGTGTCTCTAGGGGATGGTTTGGCTGGCATCGAGGGGACTGGTGGTGGAATGAAGAAGTTAAGAAGAAGGTAGAGACGAAGAAGACGGCTTACATTAAGTTGGTTGAGAGTAAGGAAGAAGAGGAGAAGCGGGTGTGCAGGGAGGAGTACAAACTTGCTAAGAAAGAGGCTAAGTTAGCAGTTACGACTGCTAAGACAGCAGCGTTTGAGAGACTTTATTCGGGTTTAGAGAAGAGAGGCGAGGAAAAGAGGTTGTACAGGCTTGCCAAAACTAGGGAGCGTAAGGGTCGGAATCTGGACCAAGTGAAGTGCATTAAAGGAGAGGATTGAAAAGTTTTGGTGGAGGACGTTCTAATTAAGAAAAGATGATAGTTGTATTTCCATAAGCTCTTGAACGATGAGGGGGACAGAGGTATTGTGTTAGGGGAGTTGGAGCACATTAAGCAGCCTTGTGATTTCGGCTACTGTCGACGTTTTAAGGTCGAGGAAATATGTGAGGCTATTCGCAAGATGCGAAGGGGCAGGGCGGCGGGGCTCGATAAGATTCCGGTGAACTTTTGGAAGTATGCTAGCGGAGCGGGATTGAGGTGGCTAACCCATTTGCTTAACAATATTTTCAAGATCGCTAAGATGCCCGAGGCGTGGAGATGGGAGTACGGTGATTCCTTTATACAAGAACAAGGAAGACATTCAAAGTTGCAACAACTACCGTGGTATTAAGTTGTTGAGTCACACGATGAGGATTTGGGAGAGGGTGGTGGAACGGAGGTTGAGGAAGATAGTGCCTATCTCGGAGAATCAATTTGGATTTATGCTTGGTCAATCGATGACTGAGGCAATTCACCTTGTGCGGAGGCTGGTAGAACGATATATAGAGAGGAAGAGGGCTCTGCACTTGGTGTTTATCGACTTGGAAAAGGCGTATGACAAGATTTCTAGGGAGGTTTTGTGGAGATGCTTGGAGGCGAGAGGGATACCAGTGGTGTACATCCGTTCGATTAAGGACATGTATGAGGGGGCGAAGACTCGGGTAAGGACGGTGGGAGGGGATTCCGAGCACTTTTTGATCTTGACAGGGCTACACCAGGGATCGACTCTTAGCCCGTTCCTATTCGCCTTGGTGATGGATGTGTTGACGCGAAATATACATGGGGAGGTTCCTTGGTGTATGCTCTTTGCGGATGATGTAGTTTTGATTGATGAGTCGCGCCGAGGTGTTAATGATAAGTTGGAGATTTGGAGACAGACCCTGGAATCTAAAGGATTTAGGTTGAGTAGGACCAAGACGGAGTATTTAGAGTGCAAGTTTAGCGACTTGAGGCAAGAGGAAGATGTGGTGGTGCAGTTGGAGTCGCAGGCGGTTGGTAGGAGGGATAGTTTTAAGTATCTTGGGTCTATGATTCAGCGGAATGGAGAGATTGATGAGGATGTCTACCATCGTATTGGGGCAGGTTGGACGAAATGAATGCTTGCCTCGAGAATTTTATGCGATAAGAAGGTGCCTCTTAAGCTTAAAGGTAAATTCTATAGAGCTGCGGTCCGGTCGACCATGTTATATGGGGCGGAGTGTTGGCCTGTTAAGAATTCTCACGTCCAAAAGTTGAAGGTTGCGAAAATGAGAATGTTGCGTTGGATGTGTGGATTTACGAAGGCGGACAGGGTCAGGAATGAGACTATTTGGGAGAAGGTGGGAGTGGTTTCGGTGGAGGATAAGTTGCGGAAAGTGAGGTTGAGATGGTTTGGCCACGTGATGAGAAGGGGCACGGATGCCCCAGTCCGTAGATGTGAGAGGTTGGCCTTGGAGGGTTTCAAGCGGGGTAGGGGTAGACCAAAAATGTATTAGCGAGGAGTGATTAGACGTGACATGGAACAGTTACAGCTTACTGAGGACATGACCTTAGATAGGAAGGTTTGGAGGAAGAGTATTAAATTAGAAGGCCTTGGGTGGTCGAGTCGTAGTTCATAGTTAGGAGGTTTAAGGATAGCTTTGTTGGGAGTTCCAGCTATGGGGAGGGGGTCCTTGGGTTGTTAATTATACTGTTTTTTTTGTGAATGTTGGTTCTTTTGTTACTTTAGCATATTGCTTGCCTTTTGGTTAATTATACTTTATTTTTGTGGATGTTGGTTCTTTGTTCTTTATCATGTTGCATGACTGTTGGTCTACGATCTTTTGTCTTGAGCCGGGGGTCTATCGGAAACAGCCTCTCTACTCCTTCGGGGGCAGTGGTATGGACTGAGTACATTTTACCCTCCCCAGACCCCACTATGTGGGAATATACTGGGTTTGTTGTTGTTGTTGTTGTTGTTATAGATGGACTAATTAATACTAGTTAAATATAAATTATATTATAGGAAACTTACCCTCTCCACCACACTCCCAATTGGTCCAAACAGCACACCAAAACCAGCTTATATGCAAATTCGCACCACCTCTCAAAGCTGTACTAATCTTCCTCTTTTGGGCACCAACACTACTAGTAGACTGCTGAGTTGTAGATTGTGTAGCATTATCACCTACTGCTGAAGTGGTAGTGGGCATCTCAACAGCTGCAGGCCTTATATCAGTTGTTGAGGCACTTGCAGGCCCCACACCACCAACTGATGCAACATTTGCAGGTCTTCCTACAGCTCTTGGTGTCTGTGAGCATTTGTAGGCCATCTTGCACCTTTTGGTGCACTGTGAGCATTTGCAGGCCTTCCTGCAGGCCTTTTGTTGCTTGATTTAGCATTTGCAGACATCTCTTCAGCTATTGAAGCATTTGCATCTCTCTCAGCAGCAGTAGCTGCAGTACTAGTGTTGGCTTGCACACTTGGTTGACTGCCACAGCTACTACTGAAATCTTTTTTCTACAAAAAAATATGTAAAGGTCAAAAATACATTCAAAAAGAGTAAAATTCATCAATAAGAAAAGATTTAGCTTACCAAAGTTGGACATCCTTTCTTGTTGTGTCCAATAGACTTGCACACAGAACATGTTATTTTTCTTCCCTTTTTTGTAGCCTTTCCAAACTTAGTCTTAAGAGGTTCATCCTTAGCTTTCTTTCTATTTTTACCCAGCCTTCCTGGCTTGGATGTAATCTCAGGTGGCTCAATTGGTGGTCTTGTGCTTCTTGGCTACAACTTAATATTTGTCATTGGTTGAATATACTTATCATATGCCTTCAGGTATGTTTTCCTTTGATACCAGTGATCAACAAATGACTCCACATTCCATTCCCTTGTAATGCATTGCAACAATTGCATGTGCATAAGGAATTCCCTTTAGTTGCCATGACCTACAACTACATTGCTTTCTTTCCACATTAACAACACGTGTATAAGGTGGATTACCAATCTCAAAGCCCATATGGTATTTAAACCTCACTTCACACTTGGCTGCATATTCACCATTCTTTGCAAGAACTTCCATAGCCATTGGCGATACATCACTGATTCATTTTTCAGAAAAATCTCTCATTTGATTCATTCTTTCCATGACTTTGCATCTTTTTTCCTCCAACATAGTGATAATTGTCTTGAACCTAGCAGCTAAAATTCAACTATTGGAAGTCTCACACATGTTGTTCTCAACCACATCACACCTGCTATGTTCCTTAAAAAAGGCCCTACACCATGCCTCTTTGTTGTACTTGAGCAAATCTTCCACAATTCCAACACCCAACTCACTCATTTCATTAAGTTTCTGTTGCAAATACACTTCAAATGGGGCCCTTGCAACCTGCCAGAATATTTCTCCTTTCCTCACCACTCCAAACCTGCTTCCAGTTGGCCCATATGTCTAGCACACCATCTATGCTCAACATTTGGCAGTAGATTAGTAAGTGCCAAATGAAGACCCTATCAAAACATGTAAAATAGTAGTTAAACATTAATGACATCACTGCAGCAAACTTAAAAATAAATAACTGAAAAATATGAAACTTCATACCTTCTGCATATCAGACATTACTGTCAAGCCTTTACCCCCATTTTCTTCAAGTTCCAAATCATGGCTGATGCACCTAAGAAACCAAGACCATGTGTCCTTGGTTTCTTTATCAACCACGACCCATGCTACAGTGTATATTTGATTATTTCCATCTTTGGAAATGCAAGACAACAAGATACCTTTACATACACCCTTGAGAAAGGCACCATCTAAACTAATTATTCTTCTGCAGACCTCTTTCCATCCACTTTTTAAGGGCTCAAGACATTATGTCCATGAACACCTCTTTTCCTGGAATTGCATTCTTGGATGTCCTAATAGATACAGTGGTACCAGGATTGGTGGTCCTCAACTGTTCAGCATAGTCATACAACCTAGCAAACTCTTCAACAAAATCACCAAAATGTTCTTTCATAATTCTGATTTTTGCCTTTCTACAAGTTGTTTTACTAACATACAACCCATAGTCCTTTCTTAAAAGTGCCTGAATCTGATGCAATTTTATTGATGGATCATTCATAATCCTATCCTTGTAATGCTTACTAATCCACAAAGGGTTACACATCTTATTTCTTGTCCTTTTAGAACACTTGTGTACAGGAAAGTAAGTTTTCACACTAAAATTTCCTGTATTCTCAACATTTCCAAGAATAACCCAAGGACAACCCTTATGCTTACATTTTGCCCTTACACTTTCCTTCTCATTAGGTTTCAACTTAAGGTTCACACCTTTTTGAATAGAGTAACTCTGCAGTGCCTCTCTAAACTCAACAACATTCAAAAAACCCATATACAACTAAAAACATACCTTCTTTGCAGTTTTATCAAAGTAGATCTTGCTAGATGAACTTCTAGGTAGTGAATCTACCACTTCATCATCATCAACAAGATCTCCTTCCTCTTCATCACTAATGTCACTACCTGGATCTGAACTATCAAAATAAGGGTCATCCCCACCCAATTTACCTTCATATCTAACCCCTCGTTCTTACAAATATCCTCAAAACCAACATCTATACCTACTGATCCAGATGACATCTCATCTAGATTCATCCTATCAACCTTTTCTTTTGCTTGTTTTTCAATGTTAGACTTCCTAGCTTGAAGCAACTCTTCATCAAAATCACTCAACTCTTCAACGTTTTTATCAACATCATAAAGTAAATCACCAGTAGAATCAGTGATATCAAAATCCAAGTCAGAATCAGATGTTTGAAGATGGTATGTGGAGAAATCATTAACTTGACCTTCACCTAAGTCTTCACCGGAAACCTTAGCTTTTCCTTTGTCTGCCCTAGGAGGCTGATTTTCATTTATATATTCATCTTCATTTATATTCAATGGATGAGATGAAGACACATCAGCCCTATCAGTTTCAAAAGAGGCTGCCACATCACTATTATTAAGCATTAATAATGGTGGAGTGGCTACCATATCATCATTAACAACTATAGGTTCACTAATTTGGTGAACAACATATACATCAACCAAATCTCCATGTTTTAAACTACTGATAAGTAAAACATTAACATCATTTTCTTACCTGTAATAATAGCCCTTTTTGTTTACACTACACCAAAAGGTTTCAACTTTTTCCACATCAAAATCTGCAACTAAGTTATGAAACAACATAACATGAAGCTCATCAACATCTACTCTAATTTTATCAGGAATATGAACTCCATTTGCATACCTTAGATCAAGGTCTGACAAAAAGACCTCTCTCCCCATAGGTGAATTGAAGTGTTACAATTATGTCCATTTATTTAGAAAACCTGTACAATGACAATATAACATATACATTAGTCAATTATCCACAAAACCCTAATTTTTAAAGAAAAAATAAAGGAATAAAAAAATCAATTCTAATTTTACCAAAAAAAATCCTAAAATGTAATCAAAATAACAAAACATGCCATTGAAGGCACAAAACTGCTATACACACGTTTAATAGGAGCATTAAACAACAAAAAAATCAAAAGCCCCAAAATTTTCGGACCCAATTCTGAATTTACCAAAAAAACCCTAAAAAATGTAATCGAAATAACAAAATATGCCATTGAAGGCACAAAACTGCAATATATACGTATAATAGGAGCATTAGACAACAAATAAACCAAAAGCCTCAAATTTTTCGGACCCAATTATCATTTTACGAGAAAAATCCTAAATTCTAATTAAAATCCCAATATATGCCATTGAAGGCATATCACCACTACAAATACTACCTACAACAACACTGCATACGAAACAGAGCAAAACCACCCAAAAAATTGAAGAAAAAAGTTCATAATCGCGAAAACCCTAAAACCACTAAAACAGACTCCATTAAATCAACAAGAAGCTTCAAAATAAACTACCAAATACTACAACTACACCAAAATATTAAATACTTACACGGATTGCAACAATCAACAACAATCGGCCTAAATTAAGTTAAAATCGGGGTAATTTCGAATTTGGGATGATAGAGACGAAGGGCGAAGTAAAAGGGTTTCAAATGACCTAAAATTTCGGTCCAACTTTACTATTGATACTCTAGACACGTCATTTCATATGTGGAAATTATTTTACAGATATTTAATGACGTGTCCGCGATTGTGCAACACGTACAACTGAGTAGACCGACAAAGGTTTTAAAATGTTGCTTTTTAGTGAATTCAAGGGTCCAGATGACAAACATGTAAGTAAAAGTGTCCACATTACAAAACGGACATAGTACAAGGGTCCATCGAACCATTTTGCCCTTTTTTTTCAACTTTGAAATTTGAAGGAATATATTCGGTTTTGGAGGGGAAGACAACAAGTTTTGGAGCCTTTTTTCATATTCAAAAATGGTTGACTTGTCTTGCACCTTTTGGGCAAGACACCTTTTTGAAGGATTGGTGGCCTTTCCTCTTTTGTCAACCTTGGAAAGATTCTCTCTTTTGGCAACAAGCTTTTTTGGAAGTCCCTTTGACCCTTACTTCTTTGGTATATCTTTGGGACTTGTTTCAAGACAAACAAGAGACTTCACTCCTTTCCACTTAGCCTTAAGATCAAAACACCACTATTAAAGGTTCTTCTTGCAACAAGACATGAAGAATGGTCAAGAACACCAAGAACCTTCGCTAGAACCTTGAAGACCTTGGTTCATGTTGGACCACCAAATAACCACAACACTAATTCAAGCTCAAAACTACCAAAACAATATCAGCAACACACTTTCAAGTGTGAATCCACAACAATCAACACCAACAACACACGCAGGAGCTCAAACTTGGATCTAGACTCCTTTAGTGTTAGTGAAGTAAAATCCTAACGCTAGAAACAATCAAGACAAGCAAAAGACTCCTAGATCTAGGTCTTTAAAGTCTCGGCCAAGATGCAAACAAGAACACTAATCGGCCAAGGAACAACACAAGAACAACTACTTTTTTTTTTTTGGATTTTTTAAGTGAGCTAGCCCAAGACTGATTCTGTAGGGACGGAATCAACCACAAGCTCTGATACCAAATGATACGGATATCAACCCATAAACATGGAAACAAGACAAGAACAACAAGAGGATCTAAGAACAACAACTCGGCAACAACTAAAACATCACAAGCCGTGAATACAAAGGGAGGGAACAAACACAACAAATGCAAGAGAAGTAAAGGGATAAATAGTTTGACATAAAGATTACACAAATAATAAGAACTAGAGAGTGTTTCAAACTCTAAAACCCCTATTACTCACGTAATAAACACCAAAGTATTACGTAGACACAAGAGGGAAATCACTCTCCCTAAGCACCAACGTTTCTAAGCCAAGATACAACGCAAGTGAATAACACACTTGGTTCCTAGTTTCGGTTTCACTCTCCAAAAGAGAGAGGTGTCTCTCAAATATTTCTCTCAAATATTCATAATGGCTAAAACTAATGAAATAACTCCTAAAGAAGTCTATTTACAGCTATTACAAAAATGAAGTGACCATACTACCCTTAATGAGGGTGGGCGACTATGGAGTGTCTCGTGAGCATGTGAATTCCTTAAAACACCCTTAATGAAGGTACTCTTCAATGCCCCAAGGTCGTGGCTCTTCAAGCCCAAACGTAAGGGCAAATGAACACTTCAAAACCGTGTCTTCAAAACTTGGGATCCCTTAGGACGTAGGCATCAAGGCAAGCTCCCAAGCAACCTTCCACACACGGCATTGCTTTTTGGTATGCTCAAAACGGGTCTTCCTTGCATATTCTTGTGTCCTCGAGGTGACCAAGTCTTGAGCCTTTAGGTGTTGGCCTCCAATAGTGTCTTCAAAAGCTAGGATGGATATTTGGCTCGTATAAAAAATTCTGGGTATGATAAGAAAGTTTGGAGAAAGAGTATTAAAGGTAGAGGGCTAAGTAAGGTAGTCGAGCCGAAGTCGGTAGATAGGAGAGGTTGGCGTAGCTTGGGTGATAGGTCTAGGTTTAGGGGAGGAAAACCCTTGGTTTGTTAATGTACTTCATTTTTGTGGATGTTATTGCTCTGTTATTTTATCATGTGCCCTCAGTCGGTTAATTTACTTCATTTTTTTTTCTTTTTTTTTTTTAGTCTATGGTCCACTGTCTTGAGTCGGGGGTCTATCGGAAACAACCTTCCTACTTCTTCGGGGGTAGTGGTTTGGACTGCATACATCTTACCCTCCCCAGACCCCACTTTGTGGGAATATACTGGGTTTGTTTTTGTTGTTGTTGTTGTTGTTGTTGTATAATCCTCAATTCCTCCATTTCCTTAGCTAAGCTTTCTTGAGCATCCAGTAGTTCAGACACTTGGGATACAGTCCCCACTTTCCCTTCAATACACCCATTTCCAATTAGTGTGGTTAAACTGGTCAGTTGTTTAGTCACTGTCCCTGGGGTTTCTTTAGTCCCAATCACTCCAAAATGATGAAGGACTTTGTTCAACAAATAACGATAGAGCATCCTATGTCTTCCTCCCTTTTCTTGGACCACTTTGTGCAGGAACTCGATTAAAAACAGATCAATGCTGGAAGCAATTTCTCTTATCTTGGTAGTAGGACCTTATTGGTAAACTCAAACACAAACTAAAACTCACTCTTTAGAAACTTCTTCTTAACTGCAGCAATTAAGGTCCCACCTACTCTTAAGCTTCAATCATGAATTCAGTTTTGGGCTGTTGCTTCACAACTGTCTTAACCCCTATAACAAGCATATCTAGAATTCCTCCCATGGTTTCTTCATCTAACCATATATCTTTTCCTTGCACCAGTACAGATAGACTCGACCCATCTTCTGAGAAATCTATTGAATAATAGAATTCTCTTACTTCGTTTTCAAACACCACTGGTGCTGATTCCTCGAATAAATGCAACCATCCTTGATGCCTGACATATTCGACCAATTCTACCATCCCAGTTTTTTTTTTATAGATTTTAGGATCAAACATTCTTCCTTCTTCCTGATAGCACTTTTTGTGTCTTTAGCCTTTCAATCCTTCTTTCTTTGGACATATTATTCTTTTCTTCCTCTCTTTTTACTCTCTTAGACTTATCACTTGGCTTTTCCTATTCATCAATATTTCTTTTCCTTAGGACTTGGTCCCTAGGAAACTTTCTTTCCTTTCACAACAATATATTTCTTTTTGCTTGCACCTGGTCCTTTCATCATCATGAGCATCCAGTCTTTTCTTCTTAGAAGCAATAACAATATCAAGCTCAATTTCTTTATCTCCCCCTTTACCTTCACCACTTTAAGTTTTTCTTATGCCTTGGTAGTAGATTTCCTGAGTCGTCTTCTTTTAGCAGTAGAGAACTTATTCTTCTTCATTGCATCAGCTAGTAGTTTCATTTCAGACCCTCTAGTGGAGTAAGATTGTGTAGCTTGTTTACCAGCGTTAGTTAACTTCTCCTTTCCTTTGTTTTCCTTTTGTTTCTTTATTTTGAAGATCAGAGGTTGTTCATCCTCATCCTCTCCGTTTTCTTCATTTGGATGCAATACAAACTTCCTTTCCTGCTATCTGCTCATCCCCACTAGTCAACCTTTTCGTGAGATCATTTTCGAGTAAAAGCAAGTTTTCAGCTACTAGATTCATGCTACTGAGAGAATCAGACATCATCACAGGAATCTCATCATCAACTAGATTAGCAAAGACAGGGTAGGAGAACCATGTTCTGGTGACTTATATGAAGTTTCAATGCCTTTCAATTCCTCAGAGAGAGCCTGAATTTGAGGGGCACTAGAGGACACTGGATTTTCTAAGGAAGGAGGTCCTTCAATTAGAAGAATCTCTTGTTCAATTGGAGAGCCAAAACATATATTTAGGTCATCAAGTTGGATAGAATATTCACTGGGATTTAAAGTTTCAACAAGAGAGATTTCAACTGGAGTTTCATGAATTTCTTGAGGATTGGCAGGTGATGCTTTTTGTGGTTCCTGAGAATGATTTGATGACAGATCCTTCATGGGGTTTGAAGAAGAGGGTATCAGACATTTTTAGGTTGAGAGAAAAAGAATTTTTTTGAGAAGGAGACAAGGACTAGTTTCGATAGAGTTTTGAGTCAATTATGAGAATAATGAGTTGATAGGATTTGAATTTATAAGTAAAAGATGACCGTTTGACATTTGAGACACACCCTTTTTAAACCAACGCCTCTAATGACAACCGTTGTGATTCTTTACTTCTGAATGAATTTGACAACTTTTGTTCATATGGAGTTAAACAAGTGGCCTTTACAAACAGAAATTTTATAAATATTTAAGGCACATCATTTTGGTGCTCGTTTGAGAGATGGGACCAGGTCCCTCTTCTTTTTGAGTGAGATCTCAACTTGTGATTGCTTCAATTATTTCCTTCTGAAGCTGTTTTCTTGGGTGTATACCTGCAAAGGTATGATATTGAGTTTGATTAGCATACACCTACTTTATCATGGATACCTGTCTCCTTGTCGTAGTCAAATTTGGAAGAGACACTTATTCACATGTTATTAATTCTGGTGAAGCTTCCTCTGATATGAATCTCTTAGGGACCAGGTCCCTTGAAATCATCTATTTCAAAGCAAGACACCTCTATCTTCAAGTGTCTTAAGAGAGAGAGAACATAGTCAGCTTTTCCATTATTAAGCTTTAAACTCTTCCCGTCGATGAACTATTCCTAACTGCAATCCCTTTTTTCCACGCCTAAGATCATGATCACAAGTTGAATTTGGGAACCCACTGGAGCTTGAGTTTCCAGTGCGAAGTCAATGGTGTGATCAAATTCTTCTTAGTCCATCTAGGCAATGAAAGCTTCCTTTTTGCCTTTTGATAGATTTAAGCCACGAGGCGGAGAGCCTTTCGATGAAGCCTGTACCCACTGGGAAAAAAAAATAATATACCTTGCCAGAGTTAACCCCATAAGGGGTTTTAAACAACATAAGAAAAAGCTTCACCGACTACTTTATCCACAAGAATGTCATAAAGGTTCTCTCCAGTCTTCCTAAAAAAGACAGCTTTAGAACGCAAGTCAAACTCATGATAGGCGAGCAATCACGCGCACATGGTTTAACGGTTTGATGTTGGATCTATCTATATTGAATGACTGCCTCCATTATGTTGTTGCTAGCAAATACCACTATTTTTTGTTTTGGATCTTCCAAATCATTCCCACAGGAGATCCGGACCCATTTTTTTCTGATCCTGCTTAATACATTCAGTACTCCTCAATTTAGCCTTAGGCCAGTGCTGACATCCCTTTTTTAGAAATCCATCTCTTCCATCGTGAATACACTTGAGTTCCATCTCTTCCATAGTTAATACACTTGAGTTTATACTCTTTGCTTCCAACGTAATGAGCATTCTTACCTTTTGACTCAACAGGTTGAATTTTTTCTTGATAGTCCAACCCTCTATCATTATTAACACCTTGACTAAGTAGATTAGGAGTCTGTGAAGAAGCAATCCATTTAAGAGATTTGTTCAACTCTTCTCTTAAGCGGACCAGGTTCCTTTCTAAATTTTCATTCCTTTGAAGTGCAGCTATAAGGTATTTTTGAGAATCCCTCAGTTTTTCTTCAATAACAATTTGAAGTCTTGAAGCTTCCTTCTTTAGTTGACTTATACAACTCAGATTCTCAGATTCAAATTAGAGAACATTTCTTCAGTTTCTGATATCTTTTGTTCTTCTTCATCTTTTGTGGAGTCCAATGTTAGTATAGAAACATGTCTAGTCTTCTCATCTTCACTTAAATTACTGGGGGAATCTCCCCGTTCTGTTAAAACCCTTTTTAATAAATAGCTAGCTCCACTTTTTCTTCCTTATGTTTCAGGATTTTGATTTCATGAGTTGCCACCTTTGTGACAACCTTCAATTTTACAATTTAATTTGCCAAACATACCAACCCTTTTTATAGCACTAATAATCATTGTTTCCAAGAGTGCAATATCAGTGTCGTCTTCTCCTGAGTTAGATTCTAAAGCCTTCAGGATCAATAACCTCTCCCTTTTTGCGTCCTTTCTTTCCACCTTTAGTTCAGTTAAAGTGGTATGATCAGAACACTCTAGGTGTAAACCTTTTAGAGTGAACTACCTCGAATACCAATTGTTGAACCCTTGGGGGTTACACCACATAGTGAGAGGTCAGGTCCCTCGGGATCAATTTCAAGTGAAAGATCAATAAAACAACTATGAGGTGCTGTAAATGTAAAGTCAATCCAAGAAAGTAAGAACACAAGATTTTAACGTGGAAATTCAGAATGGGAAAAACCATGGCTTCCCCTCACAGTCACCAAAACAGTCCACTATAGCCAACCTTTTTGATTACATACTCGACTATGAACCTAACACTAGGTTCCTCCTACTTGCAATACCTCTATTGCAAGCACACTTTGGCACCTCTGCCAAGTTTCCCTCAAACACTGGTTAACTCTAACCAGCGACAAGCTTAGGCAACTCTCTCAAAGAGAAAACACTACTCTTATAGCATGAGTAGTTCAGTTACAATTCAGCACTCACTCAAGAACAAATTCTGTTTAAGCATACACTGTCAGCTAAGAACTTGAGTAGTGTAGAAATGGGGTTTTGCTGCCTCTTTTCACTCTTTAGAATTTGCAAAACCCAATTGTTGAAGAGGCGTCTCTTTCCTTTTATAACTGAGTGATATTAGGGATGGAATATCGTTGGACCAGCTGTCCAAGTCTATACAAAATAGCACCTGCAAGTTTGTTACACGAGGACAAAACTGTGCAAATACCGTGTGCCAGCTGTACAGTACCCCTTGCAGTTTAGCTGCTCATCATCAAAACTACATATAGCATGGTGTTTCTTTTAATGTCAATAATATGGTAAAATTATGTATTGTGAGTAATTCATATCTGCAGTAAGAGTAAAAATGAGTTGTTTCATATCTGCAGTAAGAGTAAAAATGAGTTGATTGATCAAATGATCCTCAATTATTTCGTAATGTGCTAATTACAGTGTAGTTCTCTGATGAATAAATTTACAATCAGCAAGTAAAATGGGTGCTGAACTTGTTTGTGGTGCATTTGAATAGCAGGGGGGGATCCAAGCTGCTCAGGAATGGATGTGGAAAAACAAGCCTGCAGGTTCCTTTCTTTGAATGGCAGAATTTATTAAGTTGGTCAAGAAATAGCTTAAAGTATCATGATATAATCTAGAAACGATTTCACTTTGTCGGGTTGGTAAGTTGGGCTTATGCATCAGCTGTGAGTTGGAGATTTAAAGTTCCAGTTTACTTCAGAGGGGCTTTTCACAATGGATGTTGGCTATGCAATGGCCAGGCCTTTGCATCGTTTGCTGAGTGTCATGTTTGTGCCCGTCTTTATTTTACAATTGCAAATCTTATTACTAATGGTCTTATTATTATGAATATCTTTGTTCACAGGAGCTTGAGTTTTGCGGTTAAAATGATGCGCTTAGCTGGAAGCAGATGCCAGATGCCACAATTTTGTATTGTGCAGCCCGATTTCAACGGAGATGTAGCATTACTCTGTGAATATCTTTTGGTAGAGAAATTTACAAAGTGTCAAGAGTATACTGCCCCAAGGAGTCAATGCTCCCAATGCCAATAGATGCGGTAGCTCTGAATGCTTAGAGATTGCATTGTGTGCTTCCTTGAGGTTTCCAGCATTTCATTGATACTAGTCCGTAATGTATCGTATTATATTTATATAGAGCTCCGTTAGGTTCAAAGATGTCTGTAGTTTAGAAATGAGCCCCTCCCCAGGAGCCTTGGCAAAAGAAAATTAGTCATTCAAGTATCATAGTTTGTGTATGAGATGGTTGGTTGCCTTGGCTTGTATTATTATCTGCATTCCTTAGCTTTTTTTACGTGCTGTGTCGTATGGCCTGTCTTTGGTATAATTACATGTGTAACGAGCTGTAGCTTTCTTAAGTGCCATTCTCTTGTTTTCCGTTTTGGTTGATGTCTGTATTTCTGGGTGGTTCATTTTCTTTCTAAAGTTTCTGTCACCGACTTCATGCAATCTTCGGCTTGTTTCGTTTCATGCAATTAGATCACTGCAGCTTATTTTTCTATCGTATCATGTTATTTGGCAACTCCAGTTTCTGTATCGTGAACTCTGGACTGGTTCCTAAATACAAAATCGTTAAGAAAATGAGCAAAAACTTTAAAAGACACGTAATACGGACTGGAAGAATTTTAATTATCAAAGGAATCCTCACTAGATTTCACGTCAATAAAACCACGATTAAATTACCGACCTGCTGGAAAGTACTGCCTCCATCTCGTTTGTCTGTCATTGTTTGATTGGATATGGAGTTTTAAAACATAAGACTTTGAGAAGTTTATCAAATTGTCTTTTTTAGAAAAGTAAAAAAAATATTGTTTTCAACATTAGCTGGGATCAATAAAGGTCAAAAGGCAATTATGCTTTTAAATAATTAGCAAATAAAGAAATGCGTTTTTCTTTTTTGGATGAATTAAAAGTAAGGTGAGCCACATTAGAGTGAGGGACGGAGGGAGTACTAACAATGTGCTTTCCACCGCGAAAAATGGAGTCCTTGGAATTTCAAATGGATACTAGATAAATGAGCCAAAATATCAAATTGGGAAAAAAGTTTGAAATATATCAAAATTTTGGTGAAATTTGTTGTAACATGTTACAACTTTGTGAGGTAACTATGACCCTCTATGACTATTTATTGTAGTATTTTTTGGCATATATTTGTCTAGTTGGACTACTGCATAAATACATGTACACAGAGTGCATAAGAGTCTGAAGTGGTCCAGCTGGACAAATATATGCCACAGGAATATAGTAAAAAATAGTCGAGGGGAGTCATAGGATCTTTGCAAAGTTGAGGTGTGTTATAACAAATTTTACAAAAATTTAGATATATTTTTGACCCTTCTTTTCCTATCAATTTGTGAAACCAAAGAAAAAATGGGATCACATCATCTTTTTATCACACGTTTTTGTTTAGTTTTATTACTGTTTTTTTTTTTGAAAAATGTAGCTTGGTGCACTAAGCTCTTATTATATGCAGGGTTTTGGAGAATGTAATAGTAATTTTTAACTTTTTGTGTTTTGATTGTTTTGCCCTTCACTGTAGTTAGATACTTTGTGATTTATGGAGATAATTGACACGGTGTCTGATGCATTCAGGAATGATTTTTATGAGTTTGACTTTGGTAAATATTTTATGTTTCGAGCGCTGAATGGTGATTTGAGCGGTTCCAGTAGATCCGAAACGTCGATTTTGGGCATGGTTAGTTTGGATTTGGAGCCTTTGTTTTGCATTTCAACCCTTTTTACAAAAATTAGTGAAATAAGCGTAAAAGGGTTTCAGGGGCTAAGTTATCGCAAATGGTCTCTTTTAAAAAATTCGACGTTATCATTGAGTTTGAAATGTCGAAAATATCCTAGTAGCATATATGGTTTAGTTCTATGGGAGTCTCGAACAAATTCTAAGGATCCATTCGGAGGATTTGAGAACACTAAAAAACTCAACAATTGTTGATATCTTGTGCATAAGAAATCCTTCTTTGTGAACACGAGCTTTGGGTCACAAACACAACGAAGGAAAAATATCCTTAATCGCGATCGCGAGGTGGAGGCCACGATCATGATCACGAAGGTTTATCGAGTTTGGATTGGGTTGTCCCACTTCATCGCGAACATGGTTGGACCGTCGCAAACGCGATGGGTTCGAATCATTAGCCTTCGCGAACTCGAAGGGCCGACAGTAACACGAATACCAATTAAATAGCTTGTCAAATGTTGACTCTCGAGATCGCGAGGTTGGACTCGCAATTGTGAGGTATTGTTCACTAAATATATAAATACCTTTTTTTTGCGATTTTCATTATTTTTGGATCTTGGAGCTTTGGAAAGGGAACTTTCTATGGTTTTCCTCACTATTTGTACCTTGGTAAGCTCCAAGCTAAACTTTGTTGAAATTTATTGTAGCATGTCTCAACTTTGTGGGATCCTATGACCCCTTTCACTATTATTGCCATATTTTTGTGGCATATATTTGTCCTGCTAGACCACTGCATGAATACACGCACATTGAGTGTGTAAGGGTCTGAAGTGGTCAAACTGAACAAATATATACTATAGAAGACGATAATAAATAGTCGAGGGGGGTCATAGGATCCCAAAGAGTTTTGCAAAAATTTAGATATATTTCTGACTCTTTCCCTATCAATTTGTAAAACCAAAGAAAAAAGTAGATCACATCATCTTTTCATCACACGTTTCTGTTCAGTTTTTTTTTTTAAAATGTAATCTGGTGCACTAAGTTCTTATTATTGTGTTTTGATTATTTTGACCTTCACCGTAGTTGTTATACACTATTTGTGAGTTGTGGAGATGATTGACACACTGTCTGATGCATTCGGAAATGATTTGGGAGAGTTTGAGACTCTTAGACGCTTTAAAGTCCATCAGTTTGACTTTGATCAGCATTTCATATTTCAAGCATCGAATGGTGATTTGAATAGTTTCAATAGATCCGAAACGTCGATTTTGGGTTAGTATCATGGTTAGTTCGGGTTCGAAGCCTTTATTTTGCATTTCAATCCTTCTTTTGGAAACTAGTGAAATAAGCATAAAAAAAGGCTCCAGGGGCTAATTTGTCATAAATGATCTCTTTTAAAAAATCTGACGTTGTCATTGAGTCCGAAATATTGAGAATATCCTAGTAGAATATATAATTTAGTTTTATGGAGTCATGAACGAATCCCAGGGTCCATTCGAAGGATTTGACAACTTGCAAAAACTCAACAATTACTGATATCTTGTGCAGAAGAAATTTTTTTTCGCGAATGTGGGCTTTGGGCCATGAACGCAAAGAAGGAAAAATATCCTTCATCGTGATCTTGAGGTGGCGGACGCGATCGCGAAGTGTTATCAAGTTCCAAATCGGCCTTTCTCACTTCATCGCAAACACAGTTGGACCATCGCAATTGCAATTGGTCCGGGTCATTAGCCTTCCCGAACTCGGCGGGATGATGTAGGCATGCATGCCAATTAAAATGGTCAGTCAAATATTGACCCTCAAGATCGCGAGTTTGGGTTCGCAATTGTAAGATTATTGTTAACTGAACATATAAATATTTTTTTTACGATTTTCATTATTTTTGGATCTTGAATTTTGGGAAGGGACACTTTCTAGGATTTTCCTCACCATTTGTGTCTTGATAAGCTCCAAGCACTTATTTCCTTTAATTCCTAATGATTATATCTTCAAAAACACCTTTAAATCTTGTTTTCAATCTAGAAATTGGAGATTTTTTCAATGAACTCTTAAAATGATTTTTCATCAAGTTGAGCATCAATTACAACTTGTTTTTACATGAGTTTCATCTGTAGATTCTTATTGACAAGGAAAATGTGTCTCTAAAATAAAAATTATGATTTTAGCCCTTTCAATTTTGAACCTATTTTTTGAATTCGTGTTTGCACCCGTTTTACATATAGTCGAAAATGAAGAGAAGAGAAACCTCTCAAATATTATTATTCATCATGTTGTCTGATCAACAACAACAAAATTCATTCATATATATAGGAAAATAACTATCCCAAATAGGGGGAATGACCCAAACGCCTCTAAAAATCAAATAATTCTTGAATTTGTCCTTTGGTGGACTGTTTTGATAGTCTGAAGTAGATCAACCATAACGTTTTACTCCGATATCCCAATTGGATGAAACCAATTTCATTAGAAAGAGGACTCTCATATCTTTCTGTTGATATATAGTATCTCACCCAGATCATTGTGTATGAGGAGTTATGGTCATTTTAAATTGACCGAAAAATTCACTTTTAATAGGCTGAAGTAGATCGACCATAACTTTTTACTTCGATAGACAAATTGGATGAAACTAATTTCATCAGAAGAGGACTCGCAGAGATTTTCGTTGATATATAGTAGATCACCCAGATCATTATGTAAAAGGAGTTATGATCATTTAAAGTTGGAGAAAAAATACGCCAGGCCTCAGTACTTTTTCCTGCACGTTTTACTGTTCACTACTATTCACAGTTCGATCGAAATGTTCATAACTCGTCGCTCTGGTGTTCGTTTTTGATGATCCATATATTTTTGGAAAGCTTATTCAATACTCTACGCAATGGTGGGTCATAATCTAAGACATTCCACATGAAAAATTTATAGCTCATTCTAGAAGATAGAACCCAACACGTTTATGCATAAAATTTCAACGAAAAATTTTCTGAGGTATTACAAATTTGTACAAGGCTTTGTAATGGTTCCAAAAGGTCTTCAAGTACTTGATAATTTGAGACTTGATCCTTTGACAATCCGAAGCTTGAACCTTCTACAAGACCTTGTAAACCTTATGCTCTTTATGCTTGTAACATCCTCTCCATCTTGAAAGGAATTTGTCCTCAAATTCAGATCTTGCAAAACCAAAGAGAGAGCAAAACAAGCACACAATCCTCTTTCTAGGAGGGTTAGTATTAGTACCACACTCATATCATCAACCCATGGTTGCTCACACTTGACATACATCTACATATCTTTGGTTTTTGACATAAAAAGCTTAGCATAAAGTATACCAAAGACATGAATATCATCAATATAAAAAAATAAGTGAGCACAACCAGCAATTATAACCTTCACATCTCAAGTGTATACCGGGATCAAATGGAAGTAGAAGACAAAGGTTTAAGCCGAGAGGAGCCATTTCTTTCACTAGTCTATCAAGCCAAGGGGGTACATATTTGAGATACAACTAATAATCCTTTGTTATGATCATGAAATACTTACTACAAGCATCACAAAGGACATGGTTAAGAGAGACATCAAGGAAAAAGGAATGCAATCCAAAACACAACCTTCCCCACCCCAATAGTATACCGGGATCAAATGGAAGAATTATACAAGAATCTAAGTAGAGGTTAGCCATTCCTTTTACTAAAGCATCAAACTCACAATAATCTTCATTCAAGAAAGGAAAACAGCCACCAAGCTTACTACCTCTACATAATATCAATTCAAAATTAACATGGTTATCATCATAGGCAAAGAGGTTCGTGTGTAAAGGAATCAGTATAGGAAGGAATCAAGTGTGAAGATATCAACCAAGGTGCTATCAACTAGTGCTTGCATACTCACAACAAGATTTTGGTCCTTATACAACCTATCAACACCAAGAGTATCACAAAAGGGAGATTCATACACTTCTTGACTAATGCAATCCGAAACTACACCACTTTGTCTACTACGAGCCACATCACAACAATTCAAGTTTTTAGGAGTGTAGAAAATAGCTTTATTACCTTGTAGATTATGATAAGTATTTTCTTCACTTGGTTTCGCATCATGGCATCCCTCATGCTCCACATTACAAGGGAATATGTCAAGGTTTCCCTTTGGATTCACTTCTTCATCGCTTGTCCCAAAATGGGGACTTTCGGCCAAGGGCTTAAAGGAAACTTCCGTGTTCTTCTCCTCAGGACTTCTAGGGTCTCGAACCTGAACATGAGAAGATAAAATACTAGGCAAAATGCTAGTGTTTGGGTTAGTGAATAAAAAGGGTCCTTCGTGGACAAGATCCACAATCAAGCATTTTTTCCCCTTCCAACTTCACTACCCATGGTTTTCCCTTCCTTTTTCTTTCTTTCTTCACATTCTTCTTGTACCTCACTAATAATTTTCTCTCTATCTTGAGACTTGGCCTCACTCTCTTTGGTTTCTAAATCATGGAGAGGAGTCATTGGATTTTGTAAAGTATAGGATCTTTGGACTTGATGTTTGGAATTGTGGAGATTTTGGTGGACATAGTCTATCAACCCTTGCTCTAATTCAATTCATGTCACCCCTCATAGCATCCATATTACTTCTCAAAGGCATCATTATCATTCTTTATTTCTTGGGCAAAGGCATCAAACTGAGCCATCAAGGCTCCAATAACATCATTTCCCAAAGGTTGGGAAGTATCTCTGGATTCCATGGTGAATGTACCTAAAAGAGCAAAAAAAAAACAAACAAAAAAAACCTACAAAACGAGCAAACAAGTTAGTTCAAAAGCCTCACTTCACTCGCACTCAACCTCACGTCACACTTGGCTTCACAAGTGTTGGAGAATCGGTAATACTTGGCAAGTTACTTGAGAGGTTAGAAGCTTTGGATCGAAATTGATCTTTGTTTGAAATGACTCAAATAAAGTGATGCACGGACTTGAACCAACAAAATACTATGACTTAAATACGAGAAAAGCACACAAAAAATTGAAGATACGAAACAAATGGACCCAAGACTAATCATCAACCTAGTAGGTAGTTACTAGTTTGCTAATTAGTTATAGAGTTTAACACACAAGAAACTAGAATAAAAAAGGAGAAACTAAGAAAAATCTAATTTTAGAGATGAATTTGGTTGATCACAAGTGATGACATGGCGCTACGTGGTTGGTTGTCTCTTTTTTGAAGTTTTCATTTCCCAATCCCATGTTTCGGCCAAGTATCAACTTTGGGAAGAAGAATTTTCAGATTTGAGGGGGTAAGTAAACAATTTGGAGCCCTTTTAAGCCTCTAAATGAAATTGAAATGAAATAGTCCCCCCCCAATTAATTACAAGTGTACTTGATTTGTCCTTTAGTCGCCCCTTTCTTTTGGATGGATTACAAATATAATAGGGAATATTCTTGAAAAAACAACAAGCACACTCTCTTTCTTCCCCCTTTGTAGATCAAACAAAGACTTTGAATATTCTTCTTCACTAAGATATGAAGATCATGGATGAACAAGATGATATTCAAGTATTGACCAAGTTTGACCAACAAGCAAATGAACTCCGAATCTGAATTTTCTTTTAGACCTAGGTTCCTTAGGACAAGAAAAACACAACCAACATAAAATCAGCCACAAAATGCCACAAACAAGATGACCAAAAATGAGATCCCACCTCAAAAGCTTTAAACAAAGCACAACAGTGGTGGATCTAGCTCAAATTCAACCAAACTTCACTCTAAAAGTAGATCTAGACACTTTTAGTGTTAGAGAACAAGAATCTAACACTAGAAACCAACAAAACAACACAAAAACATGTAGATCTAAGATTTAAAAATCTGCCCAAACATAAAAACGGTTTTACAATTTTTTTTGTGAGATTTTCGATTTTCTACACTCTTTTTTGTTGAGATATTCTTAGACCCAAGACTCAGGGTTGTAGGAACAACCCTAAACAAGGATCTTGATACCAAATGATAGCCTAAAGACTACCAAACACACAAAATTGACTCACAAGATGCAAATTCCAGCAACCAAATAAAGAGAAAAAACACATAGAATGGAGATGAAGAAGAGGAATGCTTGAAATTAAAGGATAGATAGAAAGACCCTTACTCCTATTCAATGATTAGCACTAGGAGATGTTTCAAAATCTTCAACACACCTCACAAACAAGAGTTCAAACCTTCCTCTTAGGTGACCCAAAGGAAACACTCTTCCTCAAGCACACCTTTCTTGCCAAATTATCCAAAACAAGTGAAAGCCTAACTTCAAATGTTCTTGGATCAATTTTTAGATTCTAAGATCTAAAACTAAAGACTAAAAACTACAATATAAGAGTAATATCCAATTTCATCAAAGTCTAATGAGAAATGAAAGCTAAAAGGTCTATTTATACTATTACATAACAATCACTAAAATGCCCTTAATGAAGGGTGCTCCTTTGGAGTGTAAAAGGGGAGGTCTTAAAAGACCAAAATGCCCTTAGTTAAGGCACTTATGTGATGTAGAAATCCCTCCTTATCTCTTGAATTTGGACAAGGCTTTGTAATGGTTTCAAAAGGTCTTCAAGAACTTGCAAATCCAAGACTTGATCCTTTGACAATCCGAGACGTGAACCTTCTACAAGACCTTTTAAACCTTGTGCTTTTTTTGCTTGTATCATCTTTGGTAATGAAAGAGCGTGAATTTCTAAAGTTTAGGGGTACTATATCTTACTCCGCTTATCCTAGTTGCCAAACGTATAGAAATAGGAAGCAAGGTAATTATGCAGGTTATAATAGGATTGATACAAGCACAAGGAGAACCAAGAGTACAAGCTATTGTCCAAGGTTCAAGCATCAGAATTGGCTAGCAATTAAAGACCTTTTTGGAGTATTTTGAAGCCTTGGTCAAGAGAATAAAGGAGGAGAAAGTTATAAACTCAAGAGGTACCTCAAGTGAAGGGCAAAGTTGACTTTATACCCTACATTTCAACACTCAAGAGGCGGCCCCTTTTCCTAGCCCTCATTAAGGGCATTTTTGACATTTGGCATGTAATATTATAAATAGACCATTTCTTCACTCTTTTCATTAGACCTTGATGAATTGAAATTGAGTATTTCTCATTGTAGTTTTTAGTCCGTAGTTTGTAGCTTAGAATCTAAAAATTGGTCCAAGAATATTTGAAGTTAGGGTTTCACTTGTTTTGGGTAATTTGGCAAGAAAGGTGTACTTGAGGAAGAGTGTTTCCTTTGGGTCACCTAAGAGAGTGGTTTGATCTTACATTGGTGATGTGTGTTTGAAGGTTTTATACACCTTCTAGTGGTATTCATTGGTGGAAGTGAGGGGCTCTCTATCTATCTTTAATTTCATGCAATTCTTCTTCTGCATCTCCATTCTAAGTGTTGTTTTTCCTTTTGTGTGCTTGCTGATTTTTTTTGCATATCTAGTGTTAATTTCGTGCTATCCTTCCTTTAGGCTATCATTTGGTATCAAAGCCTTTCTGAGGGTTGTTCCCACAACTCTAATCCTTGGTTTTAGTGTTTTATATAGAAAATCTCATAAAAAAAGAGTCAAAAATCAGAAAATACAAAAAAAAAATGGTGTCTTGTGTTAGATCCGAATTTAGAGTCTTAGATCTGCAAGTTTTTACCTTGTTTTAAAGGTTTATTGTGTTAGATTATTGTTCTCTAACACCTAGGGAATCTAGATCTACTTTTAGATTGAAGTTTGGTTGAGTTTGAGCTTAGATCCACCATGGCTATGGAGTTTTGAAGCTTTTTGTGCTATACACGTTTTGTCTTGGTGATTTAGGCTTGATTTGTGGCTGATTTTTGGTTGGTTTAAGTTGTTTTGACATAAGGAACCTAGGGCTACAAAAAAAATTAGATTTGGAGCTCATTTGCTAGGTGGTCAAACTTTGGTCAACTCTTAATTTTTCATCTTGTTCTTCCATGTTTATCAAGTCTTGCTAAGGAAGAATATTCAAAAAGTGTGTTTGATCTAAAAAAAGGAGAAGAAAGAGAGTGTACTTGGTGTTTGTGAAGGAATATTCCTTGGTATATTCATAGTCATCCAAAAGAAAGAAGAGTCAAAGGGAATAATCAAGTACAATTGAAAGTACAAGGGGGGGACTAATCCATTTTGAATTCATTTAAAGCTCCAAAAGGGCTCCAAAACCTTCAATTTTTCCCTCCCACACGAAATTTCTTCTTCTCTTAAGTGTGTTTGGCCGAAACAAGTGAATTGAGATTTGAAAAATTTTGAAAA